>NW_028280786.1:2157500-2255000 GCF_059751285.1 Brachycentrus maculatus
ATATATATATATATATATATATATACACTTATACAATTTTTTTATTTGTAAAAAGTAAAGTTTTAAGCAATAAAAATGACATGTTTTAACGAAAATATTAACGCTAACTTCGAATTACACATTTATAGGCTATTTATTTATTTCACTTTCAATAAACAAGAATATAAAAAAATAACACATGGAAGCCTCTTTGTAAAAACTTGGCATATGATCCAAAAGGAAAAGTACGTTCTCTCCTGAAAACCCTTTAATCAGAGACTCTTTCGTGTCCTGATGTTTTTGTGTAACAGGATTAAGCTGGAATGAGTAAAGCCACTCTTGAAATAAACAACCAAGAGATTAACCCTTTGTATCCTGAGATAAGTTGCAATGTGTTTATAACACGTAACGGCTGTTTTCAAAATGGTTTCGAAATAAAGAGTTATTAAATGTGATTATTATCTTTTTCTTCTGTCCTCTATTGCTGAATCTGCCTCTTCCGTATCCTTTATTTTTTTGGTCTATAGCTGTTTGCAGCCAATTTCTACCCTCCACTGCAGCTTTGTTGTCGGACCACCTTTTTGGGGTCTTCTGACGCTATTTTTTATTCTTCCAAGGTCTCCATCTCAAAATTTTATGGGTCCAACTTGTGGGGTCCTGTATTGCAGAATGTTCAGCCCATTGCTATATGAGTCTTGCTCCGCGATTTATGATTTCCTCTATGATTCTTGAGTACATATTTATCTGTTTTTAAGTAATATTTATGTGTTGTATGGCTCTATTATAGTTTTATGACCCTAACAGACAATACAATAATCGGAAAGAAATAGTTAAAATGTGGCTTCACCGCAGAATGCTTCGTATTCCCTGGGCGGATAGGTTCACAGATAAATATATTCTCAACAGAGCTGGATCAAACAGAGAACTTTTGAATATCTTGGTTTGTAAGATCTCATATCTACATCACGTATTTCATGGAGAGAATACCACTTTCTGAAATTAATTATGATGAGAAAGATAGAAAGACGCCGAGAAGCTAGTATAAAGCAAATATCGTGGCTGCGCAACTATCGTGGCTGCGCAACTATCGTGACTGAATCTAGATAAGAGGGGTGGAAGAGTTGTTCCAGATGATGCAGGACCACCAAGCCTCTGCCAGAGTGATAGCTATCGTTTGGAGGGGGACCTGACAGGACAAAAACTGAACAATTAAAATGTGTTTCATTTGTATTCCACAATTGTACGTGTATGGGAATGGTATGTCGAATACCTCAGGCATTGCAAAAAAACTCTTTGTCTCTCACACTTTTTCTTCAAACCATGTATTGACTTAAAATACTTCATACTATGTATTGTAAAAAACATGTGTTGAAATATCTTAAATATGAACAATAATTACAGTCCAATGCTCCCTTAAAAAATTTCATTATCATAAATTCAAACCCCCTAAAAGTTTATTTTTAAAAAAGTTTTACCTTTGTAGCTTAGCTCTATTTGCTTTTATCACTTATGAAATTTCCATATTTTGGAAAACACAGAAATACGGAATTTAAATTTTATTTAAATAAAAAAATATGAGGCATTTTTGGCGAAATCATTTGCTGTAATATCACAGGTACCCTATGAATATTATATAAATTTATAAGGTATTTCAAAAAGATTTCGTAGCAAGAATGTAAGGTGAAAAGTGAATGTGTTAGTTAACTGCTCATTTTTAATATTTTCCTTGGCGTTTTTGTAAATTTTCTAAATAAACTGTATATTTTATTTATTCCAGAATCTACCAAAAAGGGTTTTCTTTTAGGCAAGGATTCCACATAAATAAGTCAGTGTGACGAATACAATATAGAACATGACACAATACAAAAATTTTCACAACCCAAAATATTTACGTTATTTTCGGTGAGAAAAAAATCTGCTACCTTAAGAAAAATTATTTATTGCTAATCAATGTTAACTTATTTTATTTACTGTTCGTAGCGTAAGTGTTTTAGGATACAACAACATTGTTTTTCAGGATTCATGTTTAACTATGTACCTTTGAGCAGCACTTTGTGATATTTCAAAGGACTTATCTATGTAGTATAGATAAATTTAACTTGAAATCTATTCTGTGATAAATTTTATCTTTTTATCATCATTTTTCTTGGTGATATGAAAACGAACATTAATTTTTACGTAGTTAAATACTGTGTCGCTTAAGCTTAGTTGTTATCTGGACCATCATTATACATCACACATTACGGTGTCTACGATAAATCAATAGGAAGTTAGAACTACACCGTATATATAACAAAGGTGAAGGCATTGAAGTTGCAATCAAAAGTGTTTTTCTTTTAATTAATTTAAAAAAAATCACTCAGACTTTATTTTTAAAGGGTTGTCTGCATGTTATAACACCCAAACGAATTGAAAATGGAAAATGAACTTGAAAGTTGTCTGTATGTTATAACACCCAAACGAATTGAAAATTGAAAATGAACTTGAAGTGGTCAGGTTAGGAGTCGTAACAATCGGCGGGTATGTATGACGAGATGCATGAACGTGGAAGAGGCGAAGAATGTTTGCAAAGACAGAGTGGTGTGGCATTCTATTCTCTCTGCCTACCCCTACAGGGAAGTGGCCTGATGGTTAGTTAGTTAGTTAGTTAGTTATTTTTTAAATTCATTTTGCAATTGGCAGATGAAAATCTATCCAAGTACGCCACGGCGCTTGTCTTCGATTCTCAGATTCTAATTTAGTATCTACCCAGTTATATTCCACACCCCATATTTTCCTCAATATGTCAAACCATTGAATTCTAAAGGAAAACTCAAATTAATCCTTACTTCATAATAACACCTGGGCTCAAATACAAAATTCGCAGAGTAAGCAGAAATTTTCCGAGAGACATAATAAATATCTCCCCTCGATAATATGTCAGTTCAAAGGAGACCCATGATATATAATATAGTACCTTCATTTTTCTATATTTAGTTTGAATGGTAAAAATATTTGATTTCTTCCTATTTATATGTGACGAGGTAGGATTTTTAATCATATTAGGAACTAGCTTTATCAGCCACGTATTGCTGTGGTCTTATACTTATCTTATCTTATACTTATACTGGTTATGTAAAAGAAAAAACACTTGTATAATACCACTTAATGGGTTTCATTTCATCACACATGACTTGTTTTGAAAACTACTGATGTTTTCATCAACAGGTGAATAGAAATAATAACAAACGAAAAAATATAAGGTATTTAATTTTAAGCTCATTAATTTTACTTTTCATCTGTACATGAAAACATTTGAAGTTTTCGAAACAAGTCATGTGTAATGAAATAAAACTCATTGAGTGATATTGTACAAGAGTTTATTTTGTTTTAAATAATCAACGTATCATTTCACAAAGTTAATGCTGAATCAATAAATAATATAAACTGGTTAGTAAAACATGAATTTAAAAGAAATAATTTTTGACAACTCAACATAGGTGGGGAAGATAATGAAAGTCTAGGTATTTAAAGGGCTAATGCCTTAACATTAAATAATCTTTGCAGTTATTATGATCATTTTATCATTCAATGCGTGTAAATTTCATCGTTCTACCGTTGGTTGACAACCACACTACTCAATTTTTTGTATTTATTATCCTTTTTTTTTCTTGTCTTTTGATCATTTTTTGTTTTTGTTTTTATTTTTATCTAAACAAACTATTTTATTTTGACTAACTTTTATACAATAAGTATCACTTTAATGTCACTTTGATTATTTTGTCATTTTTTATTATAAGTTTACAAATATAAGTTTTACAAATATTTTGGTTTGAAATGCAGTTTTTTAAAATAAATATTCATAAAAAAAGTTTTAAAACATTCAGCATAATAATCACATTTCTTTTCTTTTTTAATTTTTGAAAAAATCTCTTTTTTGTAAAATTCCTTATATTTCATATTAAGCTGAATTTCACTGAAGTTCTGTTCATTATTTATTCATCATTTTAGCTTTAGTAAAAAAAAACGTGGTTATGAATACCTTCGAAAGTCCATCCAATCTGTTTGATTAACAGCCTTTGATATGTTAAACCACAAGCAAAGTTTTATTTGACCGCGCCATTGAATGTACTGGACCTTGTCAGAAAATTTAGACCATAAATTTTATCGTGTCAATTTGTTTCCTCAAATCCTCAACTAATCATTTTTATTTCCATAATACTGGACAATTTCATGCGCATTATACCATATATGTAATATACAGGGTTTTTGATTATAAGGGTATGCAAATGCAAGTATTACAATGTATTATTAATAGTTTTTGAGATATTTGGAATTAAGCGATGTTATGAAAAATACTCATTTTTTGGGGTTAGTGACAAAATAAAAAAAAGGCTCATTGAATGCCATAATAATATTTTTTATTGAAAGTTGACCTCATAATAAGCCTTAATAAGCAATAAAGTAAGAAAAAACAGTTATAATTTTATTGCAATGTCTAATAGTATTTTTCATTTTAATAACATTTTTTAAGTTACTCACCAAAAAATTCTTACAGTTATAAAAACATATGACATTAAACGTACAAATCGCTCAAAAAACATTCTCAAAAAGCTTTCCAAAAAATTATAAAAATATTTATTTTTATCAGAAAAACTAATTTCAACTATGATGCGATGACAAATATTAACGTCAAAAATCAATTAATATATAAAACGAAGATGACCCAAAATCGACCCGGGAAAAAAAGAATTTCGATTTGAAAAAATTCGTCACACAAACTAATATAGTTTGTCTTGTCTGCCTCCGCAGTGGAATGGTCAGTACGCTGGGCTACCGCACTGGAGGTCTCAGAATCGATTCCGAGGGGGGACGGGTCAAATATAAGTGATTTTTTCACTCTAATATTTAAACAATATTACCCTGGACTAGTACCAGAAGCGGAGGGCTGATCACCATTATTTCATTGGTTAACGATCAAAATAACTCTGCGTTTATACATATGATGCAGTGCTCTATGCACCATTGGGCGTAGATAAGGGTTGGAATGAAACCTCAGAAATATAGACTTTGATCATGCAAACAAATCCTGTTTTATTTTAATTGGTTAAGATTTAGCGACATCTTTCAGAAAATCATTGTTGTTTTAACTTTTTTTTTTCAATTTACGTTTTTCTTAGTAAATATCACTATTTAGTAATGGTATTTACTAAGTTAAACTAATATAAAAAAAATAATTGATTTTACCACAATGTGACTGCTGAATCAATTAATGAAATTTCGTTTTTTTAACAAGAATATAAGATGCATCACTTTTATAAATCTTTTGGATAAAATGCATTACAAAATTGGTTTCCTTTTGAAAAGTGAGCAAAAGAAGAAAATTGAATGGAAGAGCTATTTCTGCATCTTGCTGTAAAATTTTTACTGAAAAGTGTGCTAAAGGGGATCAAAGTGGTGTATAGTGGACGGCAGAGATGAAAGAAAAAGGAAGTGAATGAATTGCTTTTATACTTTTATCACATAAATCATATCAGGGTTAATCTTTCTTCTTTAGAAAATGTGAAAAGAACCGGATCAAATTTATTATTACGTATACTTTTCGGATTGGGGTTACTTAGATCTAAGATAACATTATCCTTTTAATATGAAATGCAATTGAAAGCAGTGACTGAAAATGTAATGTACAATATGATGGATATGCGTAACTCTTCGTATATAACTATAGAGATTATTAATATTAATACATATGAAAGATTTCTCAAAAGAGACGCAGTATTTTTTATAGGGTACCAAACGGCTTACAATTGTTTATTTTTTTAAAGATAAATATTGAGTTTTTATTATTTACAAAAAATACTTCAATTCCATACTTTTCTGTGAGCTTGAGAGGCCCATTATTAAAAATAGGTATAATGATTAAAGAAAACACTTCGTTTTTTACCACTTGAGTTTTATTATAGACTACATGTTTCAGAAGTAAAACTTCCATTCAGGTCTGTATAATAACTTCCATTCAGGTCTGTATAATAACTAAGTTATCAGTTATTATACAGACCTGAATGATGGAAGTTTAACTTTTGAAACATGTAGTCTATAATAAAACTCAAGTGGTAAAAAACGAGGTGTTTTCTTTAATCATTGTAACATGTCTTACCACAAATTTAATGCCGAAACAATAAATAAAAAATAGGTACCATATTGTAGTAGAGTGGGTTCGAGCTGAGAAATTTGCCTTAAGAGTCCGCGGTACTAACCACGGGACAACATACATGGATAGATATTCAACCGTTTACAGTTATCGGATGGCATTTGTTATAACACTTACGTTATACACTTATATAAGGTACTCATGTCAACATTTTTCAACATCTATAAAACGATTTAAAAATTTAACATTTTTGGAAATAAATACTTTTCTTAGCGTTCTTATAAATACTTGTATTTACAAGTAAGTTTTCAGGCATCTAAAGCCACCAAAACGATTTCTCACGTGTTAAAGTTTCACGATAAAATAAATCTTGACTTAATACTAATTAATTTGTCTTAAGGATGAAGCTGTAAAGTGGGAAACCTCCCGACATTTTGATTAAGTTTTAATAAGATACTTAGTGGTTTGAAATATATCTCTATATTATACAAAATAGTTCTAAAAAAAAAACTTGCCACGTATTAATGAACAAGACATAATTAGAGCTAAGCTGATCAATTTATGAAAAAGCATCTGAATTTATGAAAAAGCATATTAAATAAAAGTATTTAAATTTACAATTTTTAGATCTTTTAAGTAACTGGAATAGCACACTGTTTGCAAAAAATCACTCTCAATCTACTGAAGCCATATTAAAATAAATGATTTTAAAAACATGCAATCTTGCAAATTTTACGACTTCCTTAAAATAAGGATACTTCAAATAATAGGACATTATTATAACCATGAAAATAAAATCTCAAGAAAATGGTAATATGTTACACACATAAACGGTTTGTTTTACAACATCAAAAGATTCCTATTTGTTTTAACACTTTGACACCTGAGTATTATTTTCTTTTGAAAATCCACAATTACTACTTTTTACTATCTTTTGAGGAAATGTATTATTAATTGTAAAAAGCAACGGTAAAAAAAATTAACAGCTTTCTGATGGGAAAACAATATATTATTTATATTCTAATAACGAAAAATATAAATATAAAAATATTAAATGCGAATTGAATCACATTAAAAAATGTGTTTGTAAATAAATATTTTAATTTGTAGTAAATATATATATCAGAGTGGTGTGGCGTTCTTTTCCCTCTTTGTACTCCAACGGGGAAACGGCGCAATGATTAGCTAGTTAGTAACTTTTTTTTTGTATTTCGTAAAATTTAAGCTGTAGGAATTAATTTTGTCAAGAAAAACACAATAAAAAATATTATTTCACTCACAAACATAAAAAATAAATAATAAGTGTAAGTCCCTCTCCAAGCACAAGAGCTAAGTATCTTTATTGGAGAGAACAGCGTACCTATCTAATTTTAAGATTGTCAAAAAGAATGTATAGCAAATGAATTTAATTATAAAAATTATAAAATAGTTTAATTATATCAAATGAATAAAATTAAAGAAAGTAGAAATACACAAAAATCACACAGGTTATGATTTAAGTCCTAAGTCTAAAGGGTTATCAGCCACGGTGTGTGACACATTATTATTTATGTGGCATAGTTAAATATGAAATATTTCAATAGTTTTATTGGGCTTATCCTACTAAGGCACTGGAATAAAAGTCGCAAGAAAAAGTGATAAATTTACGTTATCACGCTGTTAAAGTTTGGCCTCTAAACCGTGTAAGTATTTTCATTCGCGGAGATCCACGTAATCACAAAATTGGACCCTTAAAAATATATCGTTACGACCCCGTAACACATAACGCGAGATGTAACTATTATGTATCCGTTCGGTTAACGAGTGCCGTGAAATTCGAAATCCCTACTGTAAATTTAATGCCTTTTGTTGTTACCACATATGAACCGGTTTTTTTTATTTAAAGACTTAAAACAAATTTTTACCTAAATAAAAATAACTTACTGCGTCGGGTTGTGGTCTCGGGGTTAAAGTCGCAGACTCTTGAGCTAGAGTTTTTGGGTTTCTTACCCACTTTATCACAATTTGATACCTATTTCTAATAACGAGCCGCTTAGGCTCACAAAGACAGTATAAAATTCAATTACTTTTGAAACAATAAAAATAATAAATGTCTCTCTTTACAAAAAAAGTTTTAGGAAGAGAGAAAAGAACGCCATACCAATCTATCTTTGGAAACAATTTTCACTTCTTCCACATTCATGCATCTCCTAAAACTTGAAATTTGCTTAAAATTTTCAATCTCCTGAAGTTAATCTCAAATTCCTTTGAAGCAAAATAGCATTCGAAAACCCGGGTGGTTTTATTTTTTTTTTAGCTTTGACAGGTGAAAATATTTTTTCAGTTTGTGAAATCAGTTTTTTGCCATAATGGCAGCGCCATCTGTAACATAACATAATATAACAACAAAACATAAAATTCAAAACCTCGAAGGACAGTTTCCTTCATGACCGCAGCTAAAATAAAATGTTTCCACAAGATTCGTAAAATTGAGCTTAGTAAGTACAGCTTGTTAAAATAAAATAAATAAATTTGATGGCAATTGATTTCACAGAGTCATTTGTACAATTCACATTTGGATATTTGCTTTGGTATTAATAGTTTTACTTAAAAAAATTTAAACGATGATAATATTTACTTAGAATTATAAATAGAGAAATATTTTTATCGTGTTGTTTTTTTATTTTTTTAATATGTTGACATTTAAAACGAAACTGGTATTAAATAAAAAGCGACGTTTAATAAAAAAATAAAATATTCCTGTGAATTGTCAAATACGGAAATAATAAGAAATTAAATATTATTATTACCTGTTACGATTCGTCATTATGGAGAGCAATTACTGTCGAGAGATTCGTTTTAATAATGCTTTGATGTTAATGTATTTTTGCTTCATCAAAATGAACATAATTAATTTTCGAAAAGATCATAAAGAAAACGTTTTGTATGTACCTTCATGAAATAAAGTGTACTTTCTTGTTAAATATTGTATTAACTCATATATTTACCCAAATTAAGCATACACACGCACACATACATAGTATTTATATATATATATATATATATATATATATATATATATATATATATATATATATATATATATATATATATATATATATATATATATATACATTATATATATATATATATATATATATATATATATATATATATATATATATATATATATATATATATATATATATATATATATATATATACATTATATATATATAT
Organism: Brachycentrus maculatus; assembly: GCF_059751285.1. NCBI lineage: Eukaryota > Metazoa > Arthropoda > Insecta > Trichoptera > Brachycentridae > Brachycentrus > Brachycentrus maculatus. Next base: position 2,166,829 of record NW_028280786.1, read on the forward strand.
ATATATATATATATATATATATATATAAATATAAATATATATATATAAATATATATATATATATATATATATATATATATATATATATATATATATATATATATATATATATATATATATATATATATATATATATATATATATAAATATATATATATATAAATATATATATATATATATATATATATATATATATATATATATATATATATATATATATATATATATATATATATATATATATATATATATATATATATATATAAAAATATATATTTAAGTTATCATTGCATCAATATGACAAAGTACCTAATGCAATTTCGAATGCAGATAAGAATATATATCACGAATATACTAGTTGCAAACATATTATATTTAAATATATTTGTACCTAACAAATCTCTAAATGTAACACCATCATCAGAAAAAAAGTTTTTCCATAAATTTAAATAAGTTTCCAAAAATATCAGAGAAGCAATATCGGTTATGATATTTTTTGGCTTATTTTATGTCATTGTATCTGCTCCCTGGCTCGCTCAAAGAGGAAAAGTTTAAAAGAAAAAGTATTTTGCTACAAAAAAGCTTAAAGTATTTTGCTTCTAGAAAATATGTTTTGTTAGCGTTGGTTTTCTTATTTTCCATAAGCATTTCACATTTTAACCAAAAAATGGAAATATTTTATTTTATTCTCCCTTTGCATCCGTTTGTTTTTTTGTTCACTGAAAATTAAGTATTTATTACATTTCTTTTACAACATTTTGAGTGTGTCCAAATACTTGTTCACAAAATCTGGATTATCTCCAATTACAGGAGTTATTTTCATATTACAACCACACTACTCAAATTCTTGGAAGTTCTATATATATGAATCAATTTAGAAACCTTGTTCTTGAATCACTAGAACTTCACTAGAGACATCTATTGGTGAGACGTAAAGAAGCTTTATTAAGCAGAAAATCTTATATTAGTATGTGAGGTCCGAATCCTGGATTATAATCACACACATGAGAAACGCCAGAAAATACGATTTTCATTATTATTATTAAGCTTATAATTTGACCAGATAATTATAACAATTACAACATTTTGAGTATGTCCAAATACTTTTTCACAAAATCTGGATTATCTCCAATTACAGGAGTTATTTTCACATTATTTTGTAACATCTCATCAAAGATGAAGAAGAATACGGAAGTCTGGGCATTTACCACTTAAACCAGCCTATGACGGTCGTCAGCCCCGTAAATGCCCAGACTTCCATATTCTTCTTCATCTTTGAAGAGGTGTTACAAAATAATACATTTTTTTTATTTATAACATAATATTTTTATCTGTTGACGAAAAATTTACTAACAAATTTTATTTTTTACCTACGAGTAGCATCTAAAAATAAGTGTGCTTGTTCACAAAAAAGGAAAATGATATTTACAATATTTGAAATCCCAATATATTTATTTTATCTTCATCTTGATATTCAATAACCGTTAAACATAATGACCTTATAATGAATAAAACCAGGTCATTAAAAAATTATAAAGGGAAGGTATTTGTTAAAAAAATTAAAACTAATTTAATTTTCTCTCTAGCATCTATCGGATAAATAGCTTACTGAAAATCAATTGGCATTTCTATAATTTCGATTCCAAATTTAGTTTTAGCCCACATCTATCTTTAATTATCATTAGATTTACGACAATATTATTCACTGAACAAGAAACTATTTAGTGATTTCTGACCTTATACTGAATGAAACACTAATTTTCCATAAAATGATAACGCAGTTTCGTATTAGTTTCGAATAGTAGTCACAAATTAAAAACTTAATTTGTTCTGTACGTAACTAAAATTTTTGCTACTTAAATAGTTGTATTCTTAAGTATCGTTGTGTTTCATGGTTCTGCCCGGTCAACCCAGTCATGCGTTACTGTAGCTCAGTCTGGTAAAATAAAAAAATAATTAACATAGACCATTCCTAATTTTCTAATTTCAACAATGTTTGTGAAGCAATGAAAATGACAAAAAACTGCAAAACAACAATCCAATTGAAAGCATTTAAAAAGCTCAGTAAATTTTTTATCAAGAAGTACTCAATCCGCCAGTAGCAATGCTTAGTATTGCTCTTGTTAAGATCAACAGATGCTACAAAAGTTCTTTTTTAAAAGCATATCATTACCTAACACCTAAAAATACGCGCATATTCAAACTCAAAGTTCTTTAAATATTTCAAAGAAATTGGTGATGATTAAAATAACATTTGACGTTTTGAACAAATGAACATTCGCAATCGTATATTTATGGATAAGAAGAAGAAAATATTGGGAGTTAGAACAATTACATATCTTTCATGTTCTTGCATATAAATTTTCTTAAATTTAATTTTATAAATATATAAAAAAATGCTAGTTGAGTCGTTTTTATTATATCTTGAATTCATAATATCTAAAGATTTCACTAAAGTGTACATATAAATTGAGCGAAGATAACCTAGTGATCTTAATACATAAACAAACTATTCTGAATTTATGCGTTTCTGTCTCAAACAATCTCATTGTTCAAACCATGGTTTGTCAGAGTTATTTAGATTTGCAGACAGATGATATTGAAGATATCGTGTTTTATGGACTTTCTGGCATTTTAATACCAGTATTCACAAATCCAGTTAAAAGTTTGACCCTGTTACGAAAATTCCATACAACAAAATAGTTTATGCCAATCTTGACCTCTTGCCCACTTTTATCCAATAAAAACAAATTAAATATCTGATAATAATATACCAATGTTTTGGATTCATGTGGTTAAAATACTTATACAAGCAACCTGTTTCGTAACTTTATGCATATTTTACAACGAAAATCAGTAGAAATTTAGAATCATCATATAATTTTTGCAATCACTGTCTCTGTGTTTTTGTTCGTTCAAGAAACGTTTATTTGATTATTTTTATTTTTAGTACAAATAATAACTTTTTAATCTTATATTATTTATTGATTCGGCATTAACTTTGTGGTATGACATGTTGATTATTTAAAAAAAAATAAACACTTGAATATACCACATAATGAGTTTTATATACGACTAGTTTCGAAAACAGATGTTTTCACTTCTGGTAAAAATCAAAGCATTAAATTTTTACATTTAATTTTTACCGGAAGATAAAAACATCTGTAAGTTTTTGAAAGTATTCATAAATAAAACTCATTAAGTGGTTTATTCAAGTGTTTAATTAAAAAAATACTATTTTTTCTAACTCCTAACATGAAAAAAATATCTGAAAATGACAAATGACAAAATTTCACTGAGCAATGATAGTTTGAAAACTGGTGATGAAATAGTGTTACCTATTATGATTTTTATGTAAGCAAGCAGTTTTATGATTGGGTTGGAGCTCTTCATCAGCCTCTCCTGACAGATGAAGAACTCTCTGTATTTCTCTCTCTCTCTCTCTCTCATTCTTCCATAACATTTATCAATTATTCAATTGATTTTTATATAAGTGATTTTCATATTTTTATATTTTAAGTAAGTGATTTTTTCACTGTAATATTTATTCAATATTACCCTGGACTGGTACCTGAAGCGGAAGGCTGATCACCTTTCCTTCATGTGTAAACGATCAAGATAACACTGCGTTTATATAACGCAGTGCCATATGCACCATTGGGTGCGGATAAGGGTTTTTTTTTAATTGATTTTTGTGTACCATTTGTTTCACGTTGGAAGCGCATTTATATTTGAAAAATAAAACAGCTGTCATAAAAAAATGTCGTAGCATCATTAATCGTTTTCAAAGTTTTTCAAAGGCAAACTATTATTAAAATGAAAAGTCTTATTGATAATAATGATAAAATAGCTTAGTAGCTAAACGAAGGTCGAAGTATTTAAGTTTAATTTTGCAAGCACGTACTTAGGACACGAAACGGAGTTGACGAGAAAAACTGCTATCTCAAACTTCTGAGAATCACTTTGAGAATTTAAATTTCCAAATTGCCAAAAGTTTTCATGGTATTGTTTTAAAACTGTTATCAAGGCAAAGTTTGAAATATCGGTAAAAAAATACTAAAACATCTTTAGCGGATACAAAATGTATTTTAAAATCTGTTTTATATTTTAATAAATTATATTTTTCATATCTACATACGTTTTATTGACATACCAACGTTGTATCTTATCTGGACCCAAGGCATTCGACATATATTACGCGTAGTGGTGCAAAAGTAAATTTCCAACGACTTATTTGAACATCTCATTTCGAGTTAAAGGACATATAAATCAAACAACCTTATATTAAACTTAAGGTTTTTTTATAATACATATCTTCTTCATTATTTAAACCCTTTTCTCCACCCAATCATACATAATATATTGCATCAAATGGATACAGTACTTTCTTGATCGATTATAACATGCAAACAATAAGGTAAAGCAGGTCCAGTGAAGTTTCAGTCCAGGGTAGCCTAGTTTCGCCTAGTTATGGCATTTTCAAACGAAAGTGAAGATCAAATGGACTGACGGTCCTTATATAGCTCTACAATTCTAGGTACTTAAGTTATAGTTTTAACAGGTGCAGTAATAATTTACGGGAAACAACAATAGTTAATGGGCCATGTAGGTACGTACACTTATATTCATTTGATTCAAAATGGAGTTCTACAAATTAAACACCAAATCCATGGCATTAACAGTAAAAGTTACTAAAATAGTATAAAAAAATAATAAACCGTCAAACGTTAAATTTTAAGAAGGCTTAAGCTTAATCATTTGAAAGTAGATTTTCATTTTTGCTATTACTTATAGAACGCATATTTTTTGGGATAATCCACGTATTATTCTTTCTTTCCGACGTTTCAGCCAACATAACAGGGGACACCTTAAAAGCACTTCGGTACTAAAGAGCTCCGAAAACGATAAATGAAATTAACCTTTTTTACGTCACAGATATCTTTTGACACGATCCTTTATGGAGTTAATTGAAATAATTGGCATATGCGTCTTCACACTGTCGACTAATTTTGAGAATTTGAGAAAAGACGTTAAAATAGCTAAACGATGACAATAATGACATATTGTTCAACATATTGGTCACACATATTGTTCACACATAAAAAATATGAATGTTTCCCGAAAGTAGAATATTATAATCTTCAAACATAAATGAATACTAATAAACTGAAGCACACGTTCATAACAATTACTTTATTATGTACGTATCCACAAAAAAGCAAAACGCAATTTAAAAAATGCAGTTAAATAAATGTCATTGACATTATAAAACGAATTTTTATTTCTATAATATCGACAAAAATTGATTATATTCGTGGCGTTAATAAAACGATAATATAAGGAAATAAACCATGGGTTAATGAAACAAAACATTATTTTTTTAATGTTTTTTACTCATAATTGCTTTCTGGCACATTTTATAAACTTTATACTTAAAATAAATAAAACACAACCTTTGCTTTGAACCACTTTTATTTTTACTAGTTAACAAATTTGTTTCAACTAGCACCTTGTCCTCTTTAGGGATGGATATGTACTGTAATTAAAACTGAGTAATATTCCTTGTAAGATGAGTAGTAGGGTTAAAAAATGGTTTTCAAGCGAGGTTTAATTGATAATCCTTAAAATTTAATTTAGGTATTATTAATAAACTAGTAAATTTAAGTAATATCCCCATTTTAAAAATTTTGCTTTTCCTAGACATAATAATAAAAACTCAACCACTTCCACTTCAAATCTCGCTTCTTATCTCAGTTTATTTATATCTGTTCTTTTATTTGACGCATTTTTTAAAAACATTTTTTTAATTAAGTCCATTTCATGAAATTCTCTTACAATTCATGTACAAAATATTCGACTTTCTCCATATTTGAAATAGGTACATTTTAATATAATTTTGTAAGAACTTTGGTTATTTGTTGCATGTTTCTCAGTGTTTGCGCTTTTTATAAATTTTATTGGGCAGTCACCCATTGAAAGTTTTTTTTTCCAAGGTCCAATCCTATATTTATTTACAAACGTCATAATAAAAATCCTATATACGTATAATTTCTGCAATGTAATGTAATGTGCACAAAATATGCTGAGTAAATTAATATTGCTGGGCTTGGTCAATAATAAAATTATAAAAATGTATTTACAAATTTTGTCCGCCTCCGTAGTGTAATGGTCAGTATACTCGCCTACCGTTCTGGAGGTCCCGGGTTCGATTCCCAGGGGGGTTTAATAAATATAAGTGATTTTTTTACTCTAATATTTATTCAATATTACACTGGACTGGTACCTGAAGTGGAGGGCTGATCACCTTTCCTTCATGTGTAATCGATCGAGATAACACTGCGTTTATATAAAGCAGTGCCCTATGCACCGTTGGGGTGCGGAAAGGGATTATATATATTTACAAATGTGTCTGACGTAAGTATATATCCTTTGGAGGCTACTTATCGTTAACGTTCTCTTTGATTTTACGGAGATAGATTACAAGTTTGGGTATCACGCAATTCAAAGTTTTAGTTTAAGCAAAGATTTTGGACCAGATTATCACCTATGACTTTAGTTATTTAATGTTAAGGAAGTCAGCCCCAATGAATATTGAAGCACGTTTTACGTGTAATACGAGTATGTAGCTAGATTAAACTCTAATGAACCGTGCCTAAATATTAGCAGAATAATCGAACTCTATTAGTAAGTACTTATTCATACATGTATCTGCTCATAATACTTGAAAATAAATAATATTTTATTATATTTTGTACATTAAAAACGTTGTTAACTTTGTAATGTAACACTATTTTTATATTTCATCGTTTACTTTGTGTAATGCCATATAAAACACCACTTCATGACGACCACTTTTGGTAAAATCATTTTATCATCAGATCAATAGTCTATATTTGACCTGACGGTAGAATAATTATTCTAAACCGGCTATGATATTGAATCCATTGTGTCTCTTGCATTCTTGTATCTTTTGTATTTTTTTGTAGGAATCAACATTTTAAATTTATTATTAACTATACAGAACCAACGGGGAACTTCTAGAAACACTGGGGAACTTCAAGAAAATTTGGTGATGGACTTACAATCTTGTATTTATTTAGATTGGCAGTGACAGGTATATTGAAAGCTTTTAAATGTAAATTCACAGTAAAATCAGGAAACAATTCTATATTGTTTCACATTTTCAATAAATTTCGCAACTCGGTTTAAAAAAAAATTGCTTAGCTAGAGCAGATCTGTCAGGAAGCCTAGATGCTTCTGTATCAGATCTGGGCATGCGGTGGGACAGCTTTCAATAAAAATATACACAACCAATACATTTTAGGTATATAAACTAAATATGCTTTTGATCCCTGTACATAATATGAATGGAGAATTTTCTAAGGCAACTACTAAAAATATTTTTAAAAAAAAACGAATGTAACACATGCTTTTCTAAGCATTTATTTCTAAGGTTTATTTTTTTTAAAGCTGTTCAGGTAAGTTTTCACATGTAAATGTCTTTGAACTTCTATATAAGCGAATGGATAAGATATAGAAAAATGCTATTTGTTACATGAATGTGCTTCAAAAATCGATACCAAAACACGAAAGGGCTGACTTATAGTAAGTCTGCATTATCAATTGAATGAAAAATAGGGTGTTGGGGTGAAAGGAGACGTGGAACGAATCGATGATGGAAGAATCGGCAAAACGGATGAACGGAGCAAATGTTGATGGAAATACAAGCGTAGGAAAACAAAGAATGACATGACGCAATCCGTTTCGAGAGAAAAAATAACGAGGTATTCACCTATTTTCTATACACACATGTGAATACATGAAGAGAGAATCTTACTCAATTGGTTGATGTCCAAAATATCTGGTTTTATACTACCAATGTCAAAAGGAACACCACTGTTTTTAATTTATTAGTATAATATAGTCCACCTTATTTGATAAACTTATGGATAAAATAATTATTTTGTTTTGTAAGGTATCTTTGTATTAAAATATACACAAATAAAACTGATTTTTCATTATTCCTTTTAATTATTTCTTCCTGTGAATTCCTTGAATTCATTGACTTTGTTTCACAATGTGTAACAAATTGTCGAACTGTGTTCTTATATTTTGAAGAAAATAATATAAATTGATTCATTCATTTTTGTCCACCTCCGTAGTGTATTTACCACACTTAGTTTCCGTGCTGGAGGCCCCGGGTTCGATTCCTAGTGTAGTCTAAAAAAGTGATTTTTTCACTCTAATATTCATTCAATATTTTCTTAGACTGGTACCTGAAGCGGAAGGCTGATCACCTTCCCTTCATGTGTTATTGATCAAGATTACACTGCGGTCATATGATTTAGTGCCCTATGCACTATAATTTATTGGTGATTGAATAATTCAATGGTACTTAGTTAATATTTTTTTAACAAATAATGATATTTGTTGTGATATTTCAAGCCGAATTTCAATAAATAAACTCTTGTATGAAAATCTTAACTCCGACCTCATCTCTGATGAGTTAAAAAAAACGTCTGAAACGCCAGGGTAGGCAGAGAGATTAGAACGCCACACCAATCTGTCTTTGCAATCATCCCTCGCGTCTTCCAGGTTCACAAATCTCCTCATACATACCCTCCGATTATTTCGACTCTTGTTCTGATCACTTTATAGTATTTGAAATTCTCGATCTTATCAAGTTTTCTTGGGTGTTCCTCTCTTTCTGTTTCAAACAAAATTTTCCACATTAATTTTTTTTCAGTTGTTCCTTCACTCAAACGATTCATATTCCCAAACCAGCTTTAAATCTTAATTTTGGCCCTTAATTATTTCCTTACATCACCATGTATTTTAATAAATATACAATTTGTAAAATACACCATTCAAAAAAATCTTGTAAAACAGCGCCTTTAAAGTTAACGGCTAATGAATTGAGCGCGAGGCGTGTTGGACTTTTATTTCCTTGATCATAAAATGTTACTGATATTGCTCAAGAAAATTGTTCAAAAAATAACGTTTTCGGCATTTATTGTATTTTTCCTTCATATCAAAATCTGATACCTGCCGACGCATTCATTTTGACTTTGGCCGTAAACTGTAAGAAAAGTGTTCTTCGTGCGATATTAAGCAGACGTCTGCTCTCTAATGCAAAGATAACGACGCTCATTCACAATAACGTTACAAAAGAAAACAGTTTAAGGTATTGGCACCTAATACTGACATACTTCGGGTATGAACTCTATGTTAGATTCTACATTTACAAAGTTTTGAAGAAGAATATGGAAGTCTGGGTATTTACAGGGCTTACGACCTAAGCTGATTTAAGTGATCACTTTATACACGTGTAACATTCACCACTTCATCCGATATTTGACAAAAACACCGTTTAAATACTCATGTTTTTCTTCACCTATACTTAAATGTCAATATAAAAATTACGCCCAAGCACAGAAACACAAATTTCTAAACCAGAATGTGAAGACACATAAAATGTTGTGAATTTTAATATTTTAGTTTTTTTTAAATATCTTTTTGTTTTATACTAGCTGTAGCAGGAAACGCGTTACTGTGGCTCAATCTATTCCAATGGCTGAGAATAAAAATAAAAAGCGTACATATCCGATATTCATATATATATAATTTTTCAGAGTTAGATAAGCAATGAAAATATTAAAAATTAATGAACCAACGATGCAATGAAAACATTAAAAATGTTAATTGACAGCAGTTGTCAAGAAACACGTTATTTGCCATGAACAATGTTTAAAAACACGAGTGTGTCAACAGTTGGCGCTGCCATTACAGTAAAAATTGTGATGAATAAATGTTTTTTTTTTGTCACAGGTATATAAAAAAAATGTATCATAATTTTCATGTGAAAATTCATAAAAATATATAAAATAATCTTAAATTATTGACTGCTTTAGATATATTTATTTATACATCTACACAGTTTGACGATATCCTAACAAGATGAAATAGTCACCAAAATTAAAAAATGCTGTAAATAAATAGTACATACATAGTTTAGACAGTAAAAATTAACCGTTTTTAAACTGTCATAGGAGCTTTTTTTTAAATCCTTGAAATAAAATCGGTTATCAGACCAATTACCCCAAAACAAAGTTTTCGCGAGAACACGTTCTGAATACTTCAGCCCAAAATGTGATCTACCGTATCACATCTCCTTAATACTTGAAATTTCATTCACTTCATTAATTTCAACAAATCTTCATCTCAACTTCTTTCTTAACTAGTTGAAAGCGTTTTTGAAGCGATTTTACCGGAAAAATTGCGTTCAACTACGTGAATCACATTAAATCGTATCTCTTTGAAGATAGCGTAAAATATAAGAGAGATATTTAAAAAGCTTCTTTTCTTAAGTTTCTTAACGGTTTCTTCCTCACCATTGTGCTAAATCTTACTTTATGAATAGTTTGGAAAAAGCAAAAACTAGCACAACAGTTACAATATAGAACCAAAATTCAGTAAAATGCAAACAGCCTAAAAACCCAAATAAAATACGGCAAGACAGATTCATCGTACTGTCTCACTAGTAAAAAAATAGAGCCAAAAATCAGTAAAAATGACAAACAGCCTAAAAACACAAATAAGAGACAGTAATACAGAATCATCGTACTGTTTCACCGGTAAAAATATAGACCTAAAAATCAGTATACATGACAAACAGCCTAAAAACACAAATAAGAGACAACAAAATAGAATCAGCTTACTGTTTCACCAGTAAAAATATAGAGCCAAAAATCAGTAAAAATGACAAACAGCCTAAAAACCCAAATAAGGGACAGTAATACAGAATCAGCGAACTGTTTCACCAGTAAAAATATAGAGCCAAAAATCAGTAAAAATGCAAAAAGCCTAATAACCCAAATAAGCGACGGCAATACAGATTCAGTTCACTATTTCGCCAACTCTTTACTTCGAAATTGAAACGAATCGTGTTAAAGTCCAAAGATGTATTGTACTTTTACCTAGTTTTACGATACACAAAAAAGGAAGTGCAACTTTATTTTACGAAATTTGGTCTTTAAAAAAGGGTAGATTTTAGTTCGATAATTTTGGAATTCAATTTGTGATCTCACGTTCATGTTTATTGCTGAGCGATAACTCTCATCGGACATAAAAATGAAATTTTTTTCATAATCGACGAAATTACCTGAAATATATAATATTTGCTGAATGAAACCTGTAAGTAAAAAAAAATACGTTTTTTGTTGTAGTTTTTTTGTTGATGCACAAATGACAATCGAATAGAGAGAAACTTTACTATCACCACAAACAATAAAAAAAAACTTTTTCATCTAAAACCATTTGAAGAAGGTTTTATGCTTTTCTTATTATAACTCTTAAATAAAAGGTTTTAAAATAAAACGTCATTTTACTGATAAAACAAACCTTTAAAATTTTCGAAAAAGTTTTTACTTAAAAAAATATTCTAAAAGCCGTAAAACCATCGTAAAAACCATTCAATATAAATGGAAAAAGTTTCGATTTTCGCATAATACTTCTTCTTTTATCCGATTCCAATATTATTTTATATCTTTTTTATTCAAGTTTTTTCTACTGATAGTATTTAAAATTACTCGTTCATTTAATAAATAAAGTTGAAATTATCTTCACTTGTTTTTGTATGTCTATCGATATATCAAAAAGAAAGAAAGAAAGTAAAAAATAGTTCTGTATTGATATCTCAGCAGAGACCTTAGTTAAGTTTTTTTGGAAGTCGGACATTCACTGGGTTTACGACCTGTGTGGTTAGGCCACAAAACTTTCTTAGATTTATTGACATAAAATCAACAAAAAATCTTCAAAATCAGCTCTTGTGAAAAAAAAATAAATGTTTGTGTAGAAAGATTTGAACATGCTTAAAATATGTTTAATTAGTTTTCATCTTTTACCTGCCAATTTTATCGAAAGGATTTTCATCTTTGAGGTCAATTTTTTTTTCAATACAAATAAATAATTTTTTACATTCTGAATATGAATAAAACTACTATTTATTTTGTATTTAAAATTTACTACAAGTAAATTTTATTGCATATAGTTGAAGAGAGCCGGTACGAAATTCAAATAAATCATAAGTGTACTCTGATATTTTTATGGGTATGAAATAACTCATAAATTTGTGTTTACTGTAAAGAAGTTATTTTTATAGGAAAAGTTCGCTTTATGATATTTTTACTTTAAAAAATCTGTTTGGACCATTTATTTTTACATTAAGACTTAATATACGTAAAAACACATTTAACACAAAATAAATCCATAATATCCTATGTACGATATTTGTTCTTACTTTTAAATACGGCCATTAATTTTTATTACTTTTTTATGGATATTTTTCTTTCTTAGCTTAGCTAAAATAGCTTGAATCTAAGTATGAAAAGCTGATTTTACATTTTGAATAACAATTTTAACGAAACAATTATATTTAAATGCTTAAAATAATTTGTTTAATTCTTATGCTATCTTCTTAGAAAACTGTAAGTATTCAAATAGGTTTTTTGTTAAAAAAAAAAAACAAAACCTGAAAAATATTTTTTTTAATTTTTTTTTTTTTCATAAATGAACTTTTAAAAATATACAAGAATAATAAAAATATTTAAAATTTATCATACCACTGATTGAATAAAATTTTCAGTTGCGTAGTTATACAAAGAGATTCTTTCGGATCCATTTTTTGTACCTTTTCTTTGTATATCTTTTCACTACTTAGATTAGTGGTCTTCAATTTTTTGAGAAAAAGTGTGTATTTTTTCACAAATATCTGGGGGATATAAAAAATTAATTCATTTCAGAATAAAATCCATTTAGAATTCTTCTTCTTCTTCTTCTTCTTCTTCTTCATCTTGTTGTAGGCCTTGTGGCCTGTTTTTAAGAGGGATTAGCCTCCTGCGATGTCGATTCCTTGTTATCGACCCAAATTTGGTGGTCTACCCGGGAGTCGTCTACCATGGGGTTGGCCGTATAGTGCGATGTGGGGGAGTCTAGATGGTTCCATCCTCCTCACATGCGCATACCATTGTCTCCTTCGTTGCCTTCCCCACCTAACGACATCTTCGATCTCGCATATTTCTCTGATCCTGGCATTTCTTATATCTCGAAGACACTTTAAAAAAAAATTGAAACTCTAAAAAGCGCGTTTTTTGAGTCAACGGCGTCTAATGAGTCGTAAAATATATTTACATTAATGAAAATCCAATTAACATATGTTTATAGTTAATAAAAAACAGAATAATATTCAGGGAAATCCAATGATTCAAGTTATTTCATTGTGTAGTTATATGTAGTTTTACATATTTTAAAGATGTTCCATTAAGATGCAGTGCCTAAGTACCATTGGATGGGGATGAAAACTAGGATAAGACAAAGGCTAAATTTTACTAATGGTCGATGTTTTCTCTCAGTATCATTTGTTTACCGAAATCCTTTTGTGATGCTTTGTGGGCTGTCGGCCATCTTGCCGAATTTCTATTTTATATGGAAATACTTCGATATCTTCGTGAAACCGTCCATCTCTTTCCACAACCTTATCTCAAACTTTCGCTTACTGATATGAATCCTGCTATGCCAATGCCAAGGTCGTTTTACGCTGAAATAGCGGATGTTGCAAAAGTTCGCGGAAACTAATATGTACTCAGGAATTATTTGGATTAATTATGAATTACAGTTATGACTTCATTAAATCCAACAAATTTATTTAAAATTACATATATATTTTTATAAAATCTTCTTTTTTTCCTACATTTTGTTTTTTTTCTTCTTGTTTTTTTTACATTAATACTTGATATACGTAAAAATATGTTTCACAAAAAAAATCCCTAATATTTTGCATACGATATTTCAAATACACATTTTGCTTTAAGTTTTAAATGTGATAATTTTTGTAACATTTAAAAAAAATCTTTTTATTTTAGCTTGAATCCAATTGTAAAAATGATCAATTTTAGAATTTTAAACGTACGTTGTTTATTATAGACCAAATAATGCTCGTTCATAAGTACCTATCAACAACAAGAAATGAATTACAATCAATAAGAATACGAATAATAACAAAAAAATAATACATGGAATGAACTATAAATTGATAAAAACTAGAAACTTATGTAATTGAAGAAGAATCAGGTATAGAGTTGAGGGAAAGAAGTAGAGGAAACCAAGAAAGAATGACGTGATGGAGAAAATAAGGTTGTATAACACTTTTCTTATCATTCATCGTTTACCTTGTGTAATACATCTTTAAACAAAGTGAACGATAAATGAAAAAGAGATTGGAATATTACCATACCGCAATGCTAACAATGCTTTTAATATACATTATAAATAAGGTTCAAATGATATAGAATAATGTTTCAGACGTTTCTTAAAAGTCATCAGAGATGGGTCTTCGAATATGACTAGATGATATAATTTAAGTGTGTGTGAGTAGATAAAGTGACTAGTGTAACCACTCTTACACAACTCAAAAAATAAGGAAAAATATAAATGAGCTCATAATTTTTTATCATATTTAAGTTTTGTACTGATATTTCTTGGTGGATTGGCATTTTATAAAATAAAATAACAACTAAATATTAAAGTTTTTTCACATAAATTCCTGTGGAAAAAAACCACATAGTTTTTATATTAAATCATTTTTGTTCGCTGGTGAATTTGTCATTTCTTGACTTGCTTGTTTGTGATATTACCTTTGATATAAACTCAAGTGTAAACGCTTATCAGTTTCGACACATCGTGTTATTCAGTATCCTCGAATCACAATTCTTGAATCATCCTTTCTTTTTGTTTCTGGGATTGTAAAGACTAAACTAACACTGTGTGTAACAGAAATTGAAACAAGTTTCTTAGCCCGAGAGGGATATACTCAAATCCGCAATATGGCACAAGATAAGAATGAAGATAGCAATATATACTTTTTCCATTACAATTGCGTGTTCTATATCGTGTAATGTTCAAACATAATACATAAACACATATCGAGAGAAGTCGTATCCTTTGGAAAATAAAAAAAGCTTCGGCAAATGTTTTGAAGATAAAGAAAGTTACTGTATCCAAGTGAATTGAGGCATGCTCACACACAATTTGTGTGTGAAAAAAATCTTCTTTTATTTGGATATATCAATTTTTTCTAAAATAAGTTCTACTTCATTTTGAACATCCCGAATAATCATATTATTTTTTGTTTAAACTTACTTTTTTTATCCATTTTAAGTAGACGTTTCATTTGAATTTAATATTTTTTAAAAAAGAATTAAAAAATAAAAATGCTGGTAATCTAATATTTTACCAACAAAATTGTGTAGGAGGTTTTATAAAAATCGTTATATTTTCAAATAATTGATATTCTCGATCATGCAAAGTTGTTTTCGGTATTTCTGTGCTTCAATTGCCAACTTCATTCGTCTCATATTTTTTAAGTGATATTTCTTCACTCATTCGCTTTACATGCCCAAACCACCTCAACACATCTTTCACAAGTTTTATCGAGAATGGTTATCTCAGCCTAGCATTCTTAACTTATTAAAAATAAAAATAAATAAAATTCGTCTGAGATACCGAATTTATACTGCATTCTGCATACACGCATTTTTCTTTTGTCAACTCTATGCTTGTTTTATATTGTTTTTTTACCACCAAAAAAAAATCTTTCGAGGACTTCATCTTAAAATCATTTTTTTTTGGAATATTTATTTTATACATTTATTTTATACTAATAAAGCCTTAAGAAAATGAAGATAATTTTATCTTAAAAATACCGTTGATGAATATGATTTTCACGAATTTAATTCCGTATAGCTTGAAATTTAGGAAATGTGATAATTGTACTTTATTAGTATCTTTAAGAAAATTACCACTTCACTGAAATTAATGTGACGTATTAATTTCCTTTTAAAAATCAAGGAACAGTGCTGGCATATAACATACTTTTGAATTAAAGAACCCCTTACTTAAAATTTAAAAGTCACTTAATTAATTGAAATACAACTCCAGCAAAAATACGTTTCCGAGCACTTTGACTAATAATATTTTAGACTCAGGTGTTCTGAGCATTCCTGTCAGCTTGCGAAATAAAGAAAATATTATTAAAGCCCATTATTTATAAGAATATAATGCCAACATAATCTTATAGCGCAGATGTTACTGCTAACATATATTTGTTGCCTATTTTGGCGATAAATCAGTGAAATTATATTACTGTCACTTGTCGTTTGAATGTACGTATTAAGAAACGTTTATGCCTTATGTATACGCCCTTACAATATAATTTTCTGCTACATAATATCAAAACCGATTAAACTCTGATATGTTTTTAAAATAATCGTAAGGTGAGTTCAAGTTACTGAAAATATGTTATTTTATAATCGTATATATATATAAAAAGTATAAGTTTTTACTTTTTTGTAATAACTATATTTTTATTTTCTTTTTAATTTTTAGCAGTACGTAATATTTAAGGGACACTGAATCACAACAATCTCCATTGTGAATAATGTTTAAGTATGCAATAATTAACTAATTTGACTTTTCATAAAGCCGTCCGAGTCGAATACAAAGAAGTTAAAATAAATATATTGGTTTACTACTGAGATTTATTGTTAGAATTGCATTTTATATGATAAAACAACACCTTTTTTTGTCCAGTGACTGGGTTTCACCATTTTGCCTCTAAAATACTACTTTGGAGTTTATCAAAATAACATGACTAGTTTTGAAAACTACAAATTTGATAATCAAGAGGTTACAATATAAACTGTCGTTTGTATCAGCAATATTTACGTTAAATTAAATCAAAAGTAGTCTTACACAAGGGTATTAAAATTCGATATCATATAACCAATTTGCATTTATTTATATGTCCAAAACGTAAAATCTTCAGGAGAGATAAATTTGTAATTTTTTAGAAAAAAAATTACGTTAGTTTTTGGAAATTAAACATAAAATATTTTATTTAGTAAAAGTATTTCATTATTTACAAAATGGCAGCAAAAAAAACCACAAAAAACATTAATTTGTCTTTCATAAACATTTGACGTTTTGGGTAAACGATTGTTTACCTCATACCTAGCCAACCTAAATCTGGCTAATCCCTCTCAAAAAAACGAAGTAGGAAAAACCGAAAAAATCGATGCAATAACTTTCCCTTTCTGTTACACTTCATTCCCATTTTGTTACATTTGAAGCAAGATCATCGTAGACATGAAACACAACGGAGTAATTTTCCTAATGGAATTTCTCGAACGAGTAAGCTGCTAATACTGAGTGCGAACGAAATAAATTCGATTACAGAGGTGTGAACATTGACATGGGTAGAGAACAGTTCCGGAAATAAATAACTTGCTATTCAAATCAGTAAAACGCGATTCTATTTTGAAACAATAAATTTAACATAACTTGAAGATGATAACGAAATTTAATTTGAAATACATTATCACGATTCGCTTTATTTGGTATCAACATTCATCTTACATTTTAACTTACGGTACATTTTTCAAAGTATCACACGTATAACAACTTTTATACAGGGTGGCGCAAAATTAATCACCCTTTTGGAAGATGCTGTAATTTTTGCAAATAGCGTCGTTCGTAAATAATATTTAACTCTCGTGAACAAAACAGCTACAGCATATAAAAAAAATTAAGGTAGTGCAAAATTAATCATATAATTTTGATTTTAAATTATTTTTTTATTTTGTATTTTTTTTTAAATATGGAGTTCTCTATTTGGACAATTACATTTTTTTATTAAGTGGAAAAGATGATATTCGTCGAGTAGCTTCTGCCAGTGTTGATACACATTTGTACCCGATTTATCAATTTGTTTGTATACTGCAGCTGAATTCACAAATATTCACAAATATGATTGATATTTGATTTTTATGAATTAATTAATAAATAACAATTAACCCATAATTAACAATATGAAAATGACAAAAACCTCCCCCTATTGTTTATGTTCTCACTTATAAGAAATAAAAAATGAAAAAATTTAAATTTAAAACTTAAATAAAATAAATAAATAAAAATAAGAAACAGAATACCCCCTGTTCAACCTTCTACGTCCCAAGGACCCAACTCTGAAATTTCGATTTAGCTTCATATACGGTGTGAAAATGATGCGGAATGCATCGAAATACGTTTTACAGTAGATTTTAAGAAATAATAGTATTAACTAAGTAAAACATCAATAAAAATGGATAGATTTTATCACAAAAGTGACTGCCAAATCAATTAATGAAATGAATGATAAAATTAATTGCAATATCGTTTATTTACAAATTTGACTCTAATATTAATGAAGATAAGGGAAATAAATAAGTTGAATCAGTTTAAGCATTGAATTGGAATAGGTAAAGGAAATTCAAGGGATGATATGATAAATAGTCAGGATAAGGAAATCCCCATTACACTTAAAAAAGTCAATCCAGTAATTACTACCTTACTAACCTATCAACAGGTAAGTGACATTGTCATAACCTTAATTAGAGGTCATCAAGAGGGTGCAAGACCCTTGGCCTTTGATACAGATCACTTCATACTTAGTTGAAGAAAACCACTAACCGTGTTATTAAAATTTGACATATTATGTCATGGTGTAGTTGGTTAGACGCTCGACTGCGAATCTATAAACGTCGTGGGTTCGATTTTCATAAATCACTGAATAAATTCTAAAAATATTTATTTCCAATTGGCTTATGTATATGGGATGTATTTTTTTATACCAAACGTCTATATCCTTATTTACCTACCTCCAAATAAGCCTCTAAAAATAGGTGCTATCGAGTTGTTCCTTCGAAAATCAGGAAGGAGAAAATTTAAGTTTTGTACTGAATTTTTATAAAATAAAACAATTAATTTATAGTTTATCCCACATTTATTTTATTGGACCAGCGACCAGGTTTCGTCATTGCTAATATCATCAGACTAGTGAGAACATTTTCAAAATTATTTTTTCCAAAATCCGTTAATTGGTACCTACATAAAATAAAAGTGGAAAAACTGAATAGTTTTTTTGTATAAACAAAAATAGCAATTACTGTATTATGGAATTTATTTTTTATTGGAAATTTCCGTGTTTATTTATTTGATAAACGTATGTTTTTTTATTTTCTTTACATATTGAATAACTGAATAAAGTGTTTTTTTTAAATAGGTTTTTTTTATATCATAATAAACCTTAAATATTCTGGTCATCAAATTGACAATTCGTAATGAGTATGTTTGGCCTCTAAGGTATCGATATGATTAAAATATGGTATAAAATCAATCTTCCATCTTAAAAAAAAACGTTATTTAATCAGTAAAAGCAAATTAAAACTTTATTATTGAATAAATGAAATAAAAATCTTCAATAATTTTGGTAAATATCTCACAAACTCCTTCAGTGGAGAATTCTACGTTGAAACCTATCGCCCTGAATTTCGTATAGATCCATGTTCAACAACGTCCATTAATAGTTAAGTTACTTGGATAACTAAAATCTTCGGTAGCAAGGATTTGATCTCTCAACCCACACAAGGATTACATCATCCTGCAGACAAGGAGAATGATGAACATTTATTTAAATGTACATAATGCAAAGGTAAGGTAAATGACCAAAGCGATTACCGCTAAGAGCAAATCCGGTTGTTAGTCCTCTGGGTATAATGTTTAAGGATTCCACTCATTGTTTGCGATCATGTTAACAATGCGGTCATAATCTTTACTGTCAAGGTCCTTTGAAATCAGCCTGAATACGAAAACAGTTTGTATTAATTTAACGATCAAAGAGCCTTGGATACTAGTATTATTTTTATCTGTCCTGTCGCGTAATACGTTTGACGAAGGAAAATTGTTTTTTTTTATACCTGCGTGGTACCGTTGTATCTCAGATAGAATTTGAGTTTATGTCTTTGACACATTGATTCACCATATTCCTATTTAAGTAACAAACATTTATTTGAACGATAAATATAAACAAACAAAAAAATCATTGTAAAATTACATATTTGACATTTTAAAATAAAATAAAAATAAATCAAATATATTTAAAAGTATACAAAAAAGAAGGTCGTGCATAATGAACGGTAACGATTATCTACCTAGCGCATAGCAACTGTGCTTAAGGTCCCGGTTTTAATTTCCAGGTGGGTTAAAATATCACGTTTATAAGTTAAAATACTGGATATATTAGTTAATTTCTACTGCCATAATTATTTAATATTACTCTGTTTTAGTTCCTGAGTCCAATATTGATCGCCTTGACAGTATGTAACATGACATTGTATGTAACGATCATGATAACACTGCGTCAATATCATTCAGTTCCCTATTTAATACTGTATGCTGATAAGAGTAAGAGGGAAAAGCATTAACGATTAAGTGACTACCGTAAAGATCCGATAGAGTGCTTTTTACACCATTTGGATCCAGAGATAGGTCAAAGAATAAATACGCTTATCGGAATACAAAAATGGGATTGCCATTACATATAAATACCATATTTACATACGATATTCCTTATACGTTTATGTCGTAGATGTTTATTTGAATATTTTACATTTTAATACGGGATGATTTTCGGAAGCGACTTGAGATTTTATGCCATCAGGCTGGTGACAAATGTTATTTCCAAGCAAAAACCAACGAATTTGCATCCTTGGCCAGGCTTGAGAGTGTTTCTGGCACTAGCGTTTTCCAGAAAAAGCCGTTTTAGTGCGCGGAATATTACGAAAGTATTCACTTGGTTTCACTAAAATGTCCATTCTGACAGCGCGGGACGCGGCGTTATGTTTAGTCATCTCGGTAAAGTGCGTGAGCAGGATAAAGCGTGTTGTTTAAAGCCCCAGAAAGTGCCAGCGGAGCTTTGATGAAAGAAATGCTGAAAATTGGAAGGCTTCAGCACACTTCTAACATTCGATTTTATTAAAAAAAAAATAAACTTCCCCCTTCGCAAAACTTAGCTTCATATCGTAGGTGTACTAGATTTCGAGTTAACGTGCAAAAAACATTAACTCGAAAATATGCATTTTTGACTTAATAATGCAAAATATGTAGTTTTCAACGTTCTATAAACTAGAAAAATATAGTTAGTAGTATGAAATGCCATAAACATATATGTAGCTTTAATAGTAAATTTAATAGCGGGTATTTATGCAGTCTAAAAGTTTTAAATATAATATCAGAATTTTTCAAATAGGGATTTTAGAGTCAACGTTTTTTACCAGTATACCGACGATATATTTAACACATTACTTTTATAAATATCATAATAAAGGCCATTGAATTATTGTTATCTGAGATTAAGAAAACTAACAACTTGTTATTGGCTGGTTTTGGAAATAATTTAAAACACTGGGTAACTAACAATATAGATGAAGAAGGTTATAGAAGTCTGGGAATTTACTGGGCATACGACCCTAATAGGCTGATTTAAGTGATCACATTACACACGTGTAACATTTGCCCATGATTGACAACCTCAGTTCTTAAATTCTTGGAAGTTCTATATATAACATATGATCCAATTTCGAAACATTGTTCTTGAATCACTAGAATTTCGGTAGATATTGGAGAGATGAAAATAAGCATTTAAAAGAGTAGAAACTCGTTAATGAGTATGTGAGGTCCGAATCCTGGAGTATAATCACACAATTATATGAGAAATGCCAAAAAATATCATTTTCATTTTAATTATTTTCAACCTTATTATTTGACCAGTTACCACAAATCTGGATTATCTCCAATTAAGAGTTATTTTTATATAGTTTTTGACAAAAAATAAAATTAAAATAACCCCATATTGGAGATAACAAGTATTTGGACACACTAAAAATTTTGTAAATATATTTGACGTCACATTATTTAAGTTCCAACTAAAATGGTTTCCAAGAGGGGTCCAATGTCTCAAAGTAATGAATATTCGTTTAGAAAATTTGCTTTGCATTTTAAATCAGAAGATATTGTCACAAATGAAAGTAATACAAAGTACGAAACACAAAAGTATGCAAATGTTGGAGAAAGCTTTGCCCTAAACTGGGGGATGGGGATTGAGTGGCTCGAAATATGATAGTACAGTGGGAAAAAATAAATATTTCATTCTATTTCTTTTTTTATTTATGTTTTATTTGCCACCAACAGCGCAATGGAAACCTTTTATGTAAATCAGGAGGCTTGTTTTAAAAAAGAAAATTTTGAAAAAGTACAAAAAAATCACATAAAGAAAGTTTTCAAAAAAATATTTTTTTATACGCAAAATAAAAATTATGGTTTTATATTTTTTTTAAATCACAATAAAGTAAATTTGAGCCTTATTTTGTACCTAATATTAAGTTAATTTGTACCTAATTTTATAGTAAAATAATAAGCGATATTTGTGTAAAAAAAAACAAGGTTATACTTTAACTTATTTTGGTGCTTGTGAATTAATATTATGCTACAATATTTCGATCTTTATTACCTTTTTATCCGAAATCATTTTTTTTATAATCAGAAATATTAAATAATTTAAAAAATGAGTAAGCACTAGCTTTAAAATTCTTTTATTATACCCATTCCATAATATACACGATAATTCATCTTTAAGAAATTTCATTTGTTTTAAAACGGTTTTCTTAAAGTTTCAGCTCTTTTATAATGTAAAATAATTAGAAGGAAACGGTTTTATTAAATTCTTATTTTCTTAAATAAGATTGGGAAAATTACTTGCTAAGAAAACTTAATTGAAAAATACTTGAGACGACTAGCAGTACCTGATCAATCCGTTGCTTAGGCACATTCTGGTTAAACGGAAAATAAAATAAATAGAAATCACACATTTATTATTTGTTTAATTTCACAATGCTTATGAATGATCACATAAACCAATCTATAAAATATTGTAAGCCCTGTAAATATCCAGACTAACATAGTGTTATTTATCGATATTGATATATAAATTAAAATAATTTATTAACTAAAATAAGTAAGAAATAAGATAAGAGAGCAAAGATTTATACACACACAAAATGTTGTGAATATGAACTGGTCAAAATATATAATAAAAATTGAAAATGATTCTTCAAGAATCTCTTTTGAATGTTAAATAATTTGGGATTAATCTTATATATCGTAGTCATACAGGAGAAAGTGACCAAATGTATTGTTTTACAAAAACGCGATCATTGACTATTTTATATCTCACTAGCTTAATATTGCCCTGAAAAAATCCCAAAGGATTTTAAACTTGGAAGTTTAACATATTGACTTGGTAAAAATGACTAACTGCATTGATATTTATTTTCTTGCCAAGCAAAAGTGACTTAAATGGCCCTCCTGAACATTTTACGTTTTGGTAGTTGGTCACTTTCTCCTGTACGACTACGATATATTTCAGAAAGATCTCTGCAAATTAAACAAAAAAAACTTCATCAACTCAATCATAGATGGTGCCGAGAGCGAGTATGTGAAAGAAGTTGTCAATTGAAATATAAATAAAAATTCCAAAATTTGTTATTGTGCTTGTGGATTATTGGTTAATGGAGAATGTTGGAACTTGGAAAGCCTATGACAAGTCGTAAGCTTTGTACATACCTAGACTTCTATAATTTTCTTGATCTTTATTGAGATGTCAATATATATAACTCCTGATTGGACAAACCCAAACTATTGTGAAGATTTTATACATTTAATATATATAAATAAAATAAAATAAAATAAAATTAAATAAAATTAAAATAAAATTATATAAGTACCTACTGCAATAACGGATACTTAAAATGAGACACGATGAGAACCCTTTAGTTTTTATAGCGGTAATTACCGCTTTTTATAATATATACCTCTTACGGAAGTTATTAGCTGGGAGGACTTTTATTATTATTACATCACAAGTATTCAAACGACGTTGAGAAAAAGGAGAGAACATGGGATCTAATGTGCTTTGTGCATGTTTGATAGAGTGCTCTTATTGCGTGACTCGGAGCTTTGAAAAAATCTCAAAAAAATCATATATCAGGAGCTTAGTCACTCTGAAATAATATTTAAAAAATGATGTGTTTTTTTCAGTTAACAA
Source organism: Brachycentrus maculatus (assembly GCF_059751285.1). NCBI lineage: Eukaryota > Metazoa > Arthropoda > Insecta > Trichoptera > Brachycentridae > Brachycentrus > Brachycentrus maculatus. The sequence continues at coordinate 2,190,860 of NW_028280786.1, forward strand.
CTAATTTTTATTTAATTTTTTAAAACGACTTATTCTAAGACAGAGGAAAGACAAAGGTCTAGCTTTCTTAAAATTGAAATTAAGGGTACGGTTTTTTAAAGGTACAACTTTTTACACACATATCTTAATATGTTTTATAAAATATTGGTGCATATATTCGAAACCACTTATCTCAAAAATTGTACGCCCAATTGATTCCAGATTTTGGATAAATTTTTGTCCTGGCTCTAAGCAAATTTCTGTAAATTTTACATCCAATAGGCGGCACTGTAGCCGAGATATAAAGAAACCGTTTTATTTTGTTCTCTGGAACCAATCGACCAAATGACACTTAATTTTGACCATATGCGAGTCATCTTTCAATACAAGTTATTGGAAATCTTCAAAACATTTTGAACTACCATTCCAATAGTAAAATCTCCTAGAAGAGGAAAATGTCTTTTGTGTGTTTGTATTATTATAGTGTTTTATTAATTTATATCACAAGTCATGGTATAAAAAATGCTTAGCGTTACATCATTTTAGTTTTAACACGTTACGTCTCTAATAAAGTGTTCTGCTAGGGAATATTCTGTACAAAGCATAATTATAAACTCAATTGAAATTTTACTCAATTAACCAAGATTATTTTGTTCTTAATCAAGGTGAAAAAAAATTATGTAAATAAAAAATAACCAATCTTCATGTTATTTAAACGGTAGAAATTCCTTTGGTAAGAAATAAAACAAAATCTTTCCCCATACTATTTTTTTCTGGTATGGAAATAAATTCTGTATTTCTATCAAACTTGTGTTGTTGTTGTTTTTGCGTGATTATAGTACATATTTTGGTAGATGACTTTTTTAATATACATTTATTTGTTTACGTATCAGAAAGAAAGAGCTTTGAATGAATATATTACATCCTTAATTGGGATTTATACTATTGGAGAGTGCGAACAAGAACGTAAACTATAAAATAGTTTTACAATTATTCTTCCTGGAGAATTTCCTTACGCATTTTAAATTTTATAACTGTAGCTTGACTTTTCACATAAATTCACTTGTTCGAGTAGATAAGTGTTTTCACTAATGTGTTAATTCTCTACACGGAGTTTGGCACTTACAAACTTTGTCGTATAAAATTGAAAACATAATTATGTACTTCATAAGTTGATACAAACTTTTCTGGCAGTAGAAAAGTGACGTGAATGCGTAGTTTATCAAAAACTAAATGGAAACATATTCACTTAAATTCTGCCTTAAGGAAATTAGAAATATAATTTCAATGTAAAGTGACTATTAATTTGTTAATTTCCTACAAAAGCGCTTATTTGTGGGAGAAGTTATGTTTTACTTTATAATGAGAATGCCGTTACATTGGAAAACTTACTGTTTATTATAAATATAGTATTCAATCGCAATAAACATTTACATATTCTTCTTCTTCTCTTGATCGTTATCTGCACCCAATGGTGTATAGGGCACAGTATCTCACCGACACAGTATTAACAAGATTACTAATTATGAACAGGTAAGGTGATCAGTCTTGGGCATCAGGTACCAACAAGTCCAGTGATATGAAATAAATATAAAAGTAAAAAATTACTCATATTTGTACTGACTCTCTGAAAATCAAATCGGGGACCTGTAAGTCAGCCCCGTAAATGCCCAGACTTCCATATTCTTCTTCATTTTTGATGAGATGTCAAAAAAATATTATACTTACCTTTTTCCATATTTTTTTCTAAGACACTATTTAAGTGTTTTGTTATTCTGAAAATGAGATGATGTACGAAAGCCTTTAGTGTTAATTTCAGGCCTAATATAAATGACTGACGATACTCGATTAACTCTGTAAAAGCCGATGATAATCCTATATTAATGCGGTGTTTCAATAATAGCAAGTTTAAAATCGGACGATTAATTACTAGTCTAATATCGAAATTACGCAAATTAGTTTCCATTATTGGATAATTAGAATATATATTTCCAAATTGAGTTTCGATTTGTCTGCGGGGGTATTTCACGACCAGCGGATAGTTTTTTTCATTTAAACATATTTGAACCAATTGACAATGTTAATAACTACTTAGTTTTCGATTTATTCGTATTAAAAAGGGAATAAGATCGAATGACTAGAGAGGAAATTTCAAAAAAATGGATTTTTATGTATCATTTTATTAATTGTTTTTAAAGGCAGGGTTCCAAAAGTTGAAAATCAAGTAGAAATTTAAAATTTAAACATTTTTGACATCTCAACCAAATGAGACTCTGGGCATTTAAAGGGTTAACGACCGTCATAGGCTTGGTTATGTGATCACTTTATACACGTGTAACATTCACTAATTCTACCCATGATATACAACCACACTACTAAATTTTTGGAACTTCTTGATATATTGGTCAAACTTGTGACAAAGTATGTGAGTTCATAACAGCCTTCTATGTTGGAATAGGGAAAGCTTTTTTTAAGCAAAAACTCTTTATGTTTGTATGTAAGGTAAGAATTTCGGATTAAATTGATATACTTGAGCACCTCCTGAAAACATGATTTAAAAATGTTATGTAGTTTATAATTTGACCCATATTATTTCGAGAAATAAAAATACTTTGTGTTTTGATCCACTCACATCTTTATTAACCAACTAGTTTCGGCAACAACCTGTTGCCCTCTTCAGGGTTTCATTTAATTTATTATATTCATAAATTAAATCCTGCAGAGGGCAACAGGATGTTGCCGAAACTAATTGGTTAATAAAAATGTGAGTGGATCACAACACAAAGTATTTTTATTTCTCGAAATAATACATCAATATGATCCACAAAGTTAATGTATTCAATATTCAAAACATATAATTTGACCAATTATTTTAACTACAACATATTGAGTGTGTATACTCGTTAAAACATTTTTATGATTTTTTTAAATATATTGTATCGTTCAAAACTAGATAATTCAATACTTTTATCTAGGTTTTGTAAATTGATATTGTCATCCGTTTTTAAGCAATTGCAAATTTCACTATTTCAGGGTTATAGGATAACTAAACAAAGAAAAAAATTTAAAGATATCCTTAATCGTTTGTTTTAGCTTGCAAATGGAGTCTCGCTCAGAAATAAAGTAATAAAATTCTAATTATCCTGAACCTTTGCCACAAATGAGAGATTTTATTTTGTGTCCTTTATCTATGGACCACTGAATAACTTTGTTCCATTAAGGAAATGAAAGCGAAAAACGAGATTTGCCCATCTTAAGGAGTATTTGAAAATTTAAAATTTTCTTCTTTTGCTCCGCCTTCAATTTACTTTTGTTTTACAATACAGAAAGGCCAATTTAGTAGTCAATTAATACTTTTTTTTACTGACTACGCATACATTAGTACGATTCTTTACTTTCATTGAGTGAATATTTTTTCATAATATTTTGGTATTTAAATTGACTAAAACTCTTAGAAAATAAGTTTTTTAACACCCCAACTATGAGATTCCACCTTGTAGATTCCAACTATGAGATGCCACATTGTAGATTCCGTTCTTTGCTAGGACACCGACTACGAGTTATCTCTTACTGTGTTTGGTTGCCATATTCGTGCAGCTACGATAAAATTTGTGGTATATCAGTGCTAATATGGATGGCTTCTTGGAAGAAAGAAAAAAATCAATGCTGGCACATAAAATTCACAAAAAAATATTTATAAATGAACAAAAAAATAATTATGTGCTATGATTTGAGTATTTAATAATATAATGTGAGTAAATGAAATTATTTTTAGACCGGAATTCTGAAATTTGCCGTGGCAGTCAACGTGTTAAGTTGGAGGAATTTAATATTTTATTTTTCATAATTTTTTTTTTTTTAGTTTTTTTTTTGTGTTGACTATATTTTACTGATCATTAACTAACTAACCATCACGCTACTTCTCGCAGAGATAGGTAGAGAGAATAGAAAGCCACATCAATCTATTTTTGCAAGCAATATTTGCCTCTTCTTCGTTATACACCTTTGACACCAGGGCCCGCAGGTCTTCTCTACTATTTGCAAGAAACACAAAATCGTCCGTTTATAAAAGGATTATTTTAATTCCGAGATTCAAAGCTTTCAGTTCTGTCATGCAATCATCCATGTAAAGAAAAAAAAACAACGATGATATTACACATGTTTGTTTAACACCTTTAGAGATATCAAACTAAGATAAGCAATTTACACTTATAAAAAAAATGTAGTGCTATTCTCGCACAATGCTGTAATGCCTTGAATAGGTTTACTACTTACCCCGTACTTAGATTTTTTTTCTTAAGGCAAAAGTTCGGTTTATATGTATGTTATTGTAGATACATGTGTACATATTGCTATATATCGGCCGTCCAAACTCAAAACACAGTAAGGGACAATTTTTTGTAGTAGGTTTTTTTTTGCATTTTTGGACTAAGTAGATTCTACAATGCTATAATGCCTTGAATAGGTTTACTACTTACCCCGTACTTAGATTTTTTTTCTAAAGGAAAAAGTTCGGTTGATATGTATATTATTGTAGATACATGCGTACATATGGCTTTATATCGGCTGTCCAAACTCAAAACACAGTAAGGGACAATTTTTTTGTAGTAGGTTTTTTTTTGCATTTTTGGACTAAGTAGATTCTACTTAGTCCAAAAATGCAAAAAAAAACGTACTACAAAAAAATGTCCCTTACTGTGTTTTAAGTTTGGACAACCGATATGTTCCAACCGAAAAAGACACGTACCTTAATAAAAATTAATGTTGTATATGTGTGCAAATATATTTAATGACCATCCTCAAACGGAATAATATTCACATTTATTTTTCTCAGTAATATTTCTCACTATTTACAAAACTTAACATCAAATTCTAGGGTAAATTCAATTGAAAGGGAAAGTTATCCTTGTCTTATTTTCCCTGGAGGATTTAATATTTAGGGAATAAATGTGAATTACTTAAGTAAATAAGTTTCAGAAAATCGAAAAAGATTTATTTACCAAAATTTGATTGTAATGATTCCCTGCGGTGTTATTTCTTGATAGAAAATCAAAGAACTTTTCATGAATTTAAATAAATTATTTGTTTTGCTTTTCAAGACGGTTATTAATTCTGTTTACAAAAAGCAAGCTAACTTCTGATGAAAGATTGCTTCAATTTTTTTGTCGGCACAGAAATTCAACTGTTCAAAAAATTGACTCTCTTTTTTTAAATTGATTTTTCCTTTGACAGCTAGATGTATTAAAAATGCTTTTTCAAATAGATTTTTTTTTATCACAAAACACCCAAAACTGAGTAATTTTAATGTCCTTTTTCAAAGAAATTTCTACGACTCTAAAATTGTGCAATAAAACAACGTACATAGCGTGTAATAAAAATACATAAATGTTGTATACTTCTTCAAAGTGATGACTGACTGTATAATTACATCACGTATCAAGAGTGACGATCTTTCGATTTGAAAAAATATATACATATTTTAAATGTTTTGAATATTGAAAGCATTAACTTTGTGCATCATATTGATATATTATTTCGAGAAATAATACTTTGTGTTCTTATCCACTCACATTTTTATTTAACCAACTAGTTTCGGCAACAACCTGTTGCCCTCTTCAGGGTTAATAAATGTAACCCTGAAGAGAGCAACAGGTTGTTGCCGAAACTAGTTGGTTAAATAAAAATGTGAGTGGATCAGAACACAAAGTATTTTTGTTTCTCGAAATAATACATATTTTAAATGTTATAAATTAATTAAAAAGTCGATAAAAGCAAGTAATTTCTTACTTATTAGTTAATATAACGTAGGTGAATGTTGATGTCTTTGATACCTGTGTCGTCTGGGGTTATCAAAATTACAATAGAATATGCTAAGTTACTATTGATATAATGTCTTTGTCTCTGAAGAGGTGGATACTGATATAATCTGAAGTTTCATGACTTGCACTTTAGTTTGAGACGAGGAATTGGGGTCCTTTTTGTATGACTGTATTACCCGAAGTACTATTGTCACTGAAAGCTCAATATCAGCCCTTAGATGAAGATAATACTCTAGTTTCTAGCATTCAGTAGATATAATTATTGAATAGGAAAGATATGGTGCTTTTCAGGCAACTTAATTCCCTAGATTTCAATAAAAGAAAACGACCACTATAATTTCTCATAAGACAAGGTTCAGTAAGGATTCAATTATTTCGAATGAAAAACTTTTTTTATGATAACTTTATGAAATTATCAACCTTTAAAATGTTTAATGTTATAAGGGAGTACTAGCCAGGTACTTGGGTATTTAATTTTCATCAATTATTTCAAATCGTCAGAAGTATGTTAATTATACCGTGAACCGTCAATCGAAAAAATCTCTCATTTTGCTATTTGGGATCACAATGATCACAAAGATGATATTTAATAATTCAACTGTGTGAGAAAAAATGTTTTCGTAGCAGAGTGGTTAGCGCGTTTGGCTAAAACATAAGAGTCGGGTTCGATTCACAGGGGAGTCAAATGAAATAAACGTGATTTCATTCATGTATTCGGCAGACATTTTGTGTAATATCAATCCATTTTTAATTAATGTTTTACTATTTTTTTAAATACCAACAATATTTACGAAGTATTTTTCCTAACATTTAAAAAATCTATTATGACACATGTTTCAATGCATTCCGCATCACTTTATGAAAATATGTCTAAATACTAAAGTTGTGTCCTTGGAACATTGTAGAATAAAACGGCAGTAGGAGCTGTTTTGTTTATTTTTATTTATATTTTTAACCACTCTTATTAATTTCTCTCCTTTCCTTTTCTTTCCTGCATATTCCTTTTTTCATCTCTAAATAGTTTTAATAGTAATTGTAACATAAACGTGGAATTGTTTAATTGGCTTTGTCATAATTAATGCAACTATTTTTGTTAATGTATTGTTATGTTTATAATTGTTAATGGAACCATTTTTTTTCCCTTTTTTTAATGTAAGGCTGTAGAATTTTCTAATAAATAAAATAAAATAAAAATATCAGTGGGAAAGTCAAAATAAAAAAATAAATGTTTTCAAATACGATTTTTTCAGCTATGTATTTACGATTCGAAATTCAATGTATATACAACCCGTATTTTACTAGCGGTGTACTTAATAATCGATATTTATTTTCTGAAACATCGAGCATTAAATTTAGTTCTCTGGTCTGAAATTCGACAATCCAATTACTACATTTGAAATTCGAAATGCACCCCAGAGTAGGAAAACGGATTGCGGTTTCCGTTACAACGTTATTTATTTAATTTGTGGCAAACATTGAAATATGGTACTAGTGTAAAATACAACCTAACCAGTTTCAAGTCAAACAAGTCTAAATCGGAATTAAATTACCGTAAAATCGTTCTATTTTGATCAAAACATTTTGAAACAAACTAGGTTGAAACTAGTCGGAAAAATAATCTAACATCTATATCTAGATCACCAAAACAAAAAAGAGAAAAAATAGTTAGAAAATAAAATGAACGCAAAATCAAAGAAATATTTTCAATCTTTATTTATACAAAACGATATTGTTTCACCTTCAGAGGGTGAAATATATCAATATCAATGTCAAATTATTTTTTGTAAATGTTTTCAGCGAGCGAAACAAATATCACCGTGAAGCGCCTTTGAGGTATTTTTTTTACGAAAATGGCGCTATATAAGTTATCCAATTTTATTATTATTATTAAAGCATAAAATGAATGTAGAGTTTAAGGTTCTTTAAAATATGTCCAAAAATGTATAAAAAAATAACGTTTTAATTGTTTTTTTTCAGTATAATACGCGTACATATGATTTTATATTTTGAACTTTTAAATATTTTTTTATATAAAAATTTTATTATACTTATACAAATTTAAAGAAAATACTCATGTGAATATCTCATTAATAAAAAAAATAGATCCTAGACAAGGTGTGGGCAGAAAGCAGATGTCCTGGCCCCGGAATATATAAGATTGAAGTAGGATCAGAACAGTTGAGGTGGTGTTTAGAACTGTCCAAGATATATTACACACAGTGATATTCAACGTCAGGAGAACCTGATTTGGCACATAAAAAAGAAGAAAAGTATTAATAATCACTTTTTTTTCACAACATTTTGTGTGTGTCCAAATACTTGTTCACAAAATCTGGATTATCTCCAATAATAGGAGTTATTTTCATATGATTTTTTTTGACATCTCATCAAAGATGAAAAAGAATATGGAAGTCAGGGCATTAACGGGGCTGACGATCGTCATTGGCTGGTTTAAGTGATGTCTTCATACACGTGTAACATTCACCAATTCTACCCATTGTTGACAACCACACTACTCAAATTCTTGTAAGTTCTATATATATGAACCAATTTTGAAACACTGTTCTTGAATCACTAGAACATTGCTAGAGACATCTATTGGTGAGATAATTTTTTTTTCATTTAACATTGGTTGAATAATGGTTGATTGAATAACGATAAAATTAAAAGTATTGACAAATTCGATAATTTGAAATTGAAGCCCGAAAGGCAAACATTAAAATCAGCATTTTATCAATTTTTTAATCGTACCATGTCAATATTGGAAAAAATTTTTTTTAACAGAAGCATACAAATGTGATATGTGACAAAGTTATTCAAACAGAAGCATACAAATGTGATATTAGTTCCCTAAAACCAAAATAAGGATATCTCTCCATCTGAAATTTAACCGCTATCGATGAATGATAAAGTTACTTTTTCCGAGCTTATGTATCGATGGAAAGCATTGATAGTCCATCAATAATATCCCTTCATTTGTCTTAATCAATTTTCGATAGATGGCGTTAGCGTTCATCACGTCTGCAGCGACGTATTCTTCATTGATTGATAGGAGTAATTAACAAAGTTTCTAACTCATTAATTACCGCAAATCTAGTGATTACCCCTCATCACGGAAGGCAAAAAAGGCTGCTATTATTTGTATAATCAGAAAAAATATCTTCAAAAGAAGAAAGTTACCTCTTATGAAATACGAGTTCTAACATATAAAGGACGTATTGTATAAAAATGAAATTAGGGTTCAAATGTTCGATTAAACTTAAATTAAAGCACTGATAACTAACTAACTAACTAACCATCACGCCGCTTTCCGCAGGGGTAGGCAGAGAGAATAGAACGCCACACCAATCTGTCTTTGCAAACATTCTTCGCCTCTTCCACGTTCATGCATCTCCTCATACGTACCCGCCGATTGCTTCAACTCCTGAACCGGCCGCTTTTAGACCTACCTGATGACTCATAAATTTGTTAAACCGTTCTTTCCTCACTCATACATTCCACATGTCCAAACCATCTCAACACACCTTTCCTCATTTTTCAACATCCAACTGATTAACAAAATAAAAATCAGATATTGAAGCCATATTTCACATTCTTCTAACCTTTTTACTTACTTAATAGTGCATATAGTACTGCACAACATCAATGTAGTGTTATCTTGGTCATTAATAGCTAAAAGACAAAGTGATGAGTCTTGCACTTCTTGTACCAGTTCAGGTTGTTATTGAATATGTATTAAAATCACTTAAATTATTACTTCCCTGGGAATTAAACCCGGAATCTCTAGCATGGTAGCCAAATGAGCTGTCAACTTAACTATAGAGGCAAACAAAATTAATAAGACAATTCATCAGTATTTTAAGATAAGAGTTATATATTTGTACGCTTAAGTTGTGTTCTAATTTTACAAAGTAATCATAAAATATTAAAATAAAAAATGTAAACATTTGATCACAATATTTTAACCACACATAAATGGTTTATGGTCTCACAATGGTCTTAAAATAAACTTTTAAGTGGATTATTATCCTTTTTTTTTAATATATATTTTTCCAAATACACAGGTTTTTGGAATCATCTAGTTGGCTTAGTAAGTCAATTTATACGCGGAAATAAAGTAACCTTATAAGAAGGGAAAGAAATAATAGAAAAATACATCTAGGTTAACGAGATATTTGAGGTGCTTTGTGATAAAATATTAATCCTGAACTCTAATGACTTTAATAAACGTTCACATTGTTATTTTATTGTTGACGCAGGACTTCAATAAAGCCTTTATTGGGCGAGTATTATTTATAAACCTTGAGAACGAAATAATATAATGAATGTTTCTGCAACGTTTTTCCGTTTTGCACTTGGAGGCTTACAAATAATTATTAAATATTACTAACTAACAAACTTTAATGCCGCTTCCCCACAGGGGTAAGCAGAAAGAATAGAACGCCATACCACCCTGTTGCAAACATTCTTCTCCTCTTCCACATTCATACATCTCTTTATACGTAGCCACCGATTACTCCGATTCCTAAACAGGCCGCTATCAAGAATTTGACCTACCTGATGACTCATAAATTTGTTAAACCGTTCTTTCCTCACTCATATGTTCCACATGTCCAAACCATCTCAACACACCTTTCTTCATTTATCGATATGCTTATCTCAGCTTGCATTATTTTCTTATTTCATCATTAGAACATCTATCATACATCGATTTTCGTCTGAGGGATCGCCTTTCGCCTTTTTTCGATTTAATATAACTACATTTTTTACATTTTCCTTATTTATAGAACAATTTTATATTTTATTTTTTAGTTATTATACAGACCTGAATGATGGAAGTTTAACTTCTGAAACATGTAGTCTATAATAAAACTCAAGTGGTAAAAAACGAAGTGTTTTCTTTAATCATTGTTACATTTTTTAATGTGAAAATTAATTTGTATTGTTACAGACAGGTAAACTTCTGAGGTTTCAAAAACAGCTTAAAACATGTAACATAAGCGATTTTCGAAACTTTATACATACGAGTATGTATGTACATGCGTAAAAGTTATCTAAATATAAGATTACTGATAAGTCGGAAGAGGAAACTTTAAGAATAAAATCTTAAGCAGGATTACAAAGATTTGACTTAAGTTTGCATAAAAGATTATTATAAAGGGGAGAATTTTGGTAAGAAACCTAAGTATTCATAAGTTTTACTCCTTTTTCCATGTAATTGTCTTTAAGATAAAAAGTCTTAATTTTCATGCATTTTTAAAAAAAATATTTTCTAGTATTATTCCTACGAGATATGGAAGAAACTTAGTAATAATAAGGAGAAACCAATCAATTTACATTCTATTATACCAGGGGTGAGGGACCTTCTCATTTCTTAAAGCTCTATTAATTTATCTGATTCAATATAAGGAAGGCCGCATTTGTAGAAAAAAACATTCAATCAATCGACCACTTTTAAAGTTTTGCAGGCTTAAACATACCTAAGCTGAATTTTTATGTATGATTATCTGAGATTTAAAAAAAATGCTTTAGTCAAAAAACCAAAAGAGGCAAGAGGTTGCAGAGAAGAAAAAAGGAAGCATATTTAAATCACCATGACTTAAAATCGATTCCACGTTCATAAATAATATTCTATTTCACATTTTTATTTTCTTGGTTTAAGTTTTTTTTGGTATCGGAAATTCTGTTTGCAAACCAAACCATTTCTCTCCCGGTCTGTTGCAACAAAATCATTTTCAACCCAGGGTTCCACTGCATGTATGAAAGTACATATGTAGATATCATTTCAATGGATTTTCGATACTCAGTGCACGTATATTTAGGGATACGCTTTTTATCAATTTATTGAATGGTTGAATGTAGAAATACTCCTAAAATTCTGTTTCATATATTTTTATTTTTTATTGAATGGATCTACCAATTACACGAAAAATTCTTTTGATCACCCCTTATAACCGACCTTTCAAAAAATATGCTGTTTACATGTTATATTGATAAATAAAGATTTTGAAATGTTCCTTATTATTTTTTTTACTTTCCTACCCATTAAGCTTTATAAAATCCCTTTTTGCTAAAATTGCCTGTCAAATGTGTTTGTGAGCAATGAGGGCGAATTAATATTATTGATTTTACAAAGGGTTTTCATGTAACTTTTATCAAACGTTTGTATTTGAGTGAATTGAGTATGTCCGGTAATATTTTTTGTTTTTCGATCGTTGTGGTGATATTTCAGTAAAACTGACATATATCTAGTTAAATTAGGGACTGCGTTCGCATTTCAACAAAAGTTTTAATGACAGTAGGTAGTTGAAAAACGCACATATAATTAAATGTCGATTTTGATGTTTGGTTTAATCGTTTAATCTTAAATAAATATTTAATTTAATATTTATCGTGCGTTTTTAAAATTCAGAGACATTAACGTCAAATAATAATAAACTTGAAAACATAAATTCAATAATTAACATTGTTGAAGGCGATTTTAAAGCGCATGTATTCAGTAATGAAACTCTAAAATTATTAACTTTACGTAAGTAATTTTTTTGTTTAAATATTGGTATAAATTATAAAATACTTATGTAGTTTGGTGAATATTTAAAAATTTAGTTAACTGTGATTTTACTTTGCAATTTCTTCAGTACAATAATTTTAATGAATTTTAAAATTGTAGCAAGTTTGTTGTTCTACCTGTCTTGTAGACTGGTAGAACAACAAACTATACAAAACTTTGTTTTCAAAAGGAAAAATGACCAATTTGATTAGATTTTAGGAATAAAGTGAGTTAAATTTCATATTGGTAATTGGTTAATCTTCGCACTTTAGATGCTAAGATAATATGCACCATTGCTACGCGATACACTTTCCATGTTGTGGAAATGTTTTCATGTTTACGAGAGAAAACTTCAATACCGACAGTGATAAATTGGTGCTTTACATTCCCATTGGATAATCCTTGCGAAGAGAGTGTTTCCACTTTAAGATATTCGAGAACTTTCCTTACGTGTCGAGGTGTACAAATTAGAGAGGGATTTATTAGTTCAGGAACTTGGTTTATATAAATCTTTAGGATAAACAAGAATTCCTTAAACTGCCTACTACCATAATGTTTACCTACAACAAATTCAGAATGACGCTAATCTTTGAAATGTTTTCAGGTGATCCTATGTTAAATGTAATATTTCAGCAGATGCCTCGTTGACCCGATGACACATTTGACGGAAACCGAATTTGATAGAATCAAATATTTTTTTACGTTATCGGAATCAAAGAAAGCTTATTAACATCAGGTCAGTTAACATATTTTTAAACGGCTCGCTTACCCTTTATACAAATATGGAATTTTAAAATATAAATTCACTTGTTGCGAACCATTACATAATTTAATTCTCGTTAACTCAGCCATTTTGAATACACTCATACTTTGAGGCTAAATGCGTCTTATATTTTAATTTATCTCCTTTCATCTATCGGATTAATTCACAGGACAAAAACCAGTTTATGGCCACAGGAGCCCGATCTGAGAGTTAAGAGATTGGAGACCTACCCAACCAGGCCAAATATGAAATTGTGATAATTATAAAACTTTTAAAAAGCCAACGCTAATTATTATTACGCAATAAAATTTTGTTTTCTAATTATTATTATTTCTTTATTTAAAAAGTTCTTTAATATTTGAAAATTGAAAACATTGTAAAAAAACATGGATTTTTGATTCCAAGTTTTTCGAGGCTTTGAAACAATGTTTTTTTTTTATAAATCATAAATACAGTATTTGTATGCAAAATATTAATCACGAGAGAAATATGTATGAAAATATTATTTCGAGATCCATATTTACGCTCATCTTAATAAAACAAAAGATTTTTAATTTTTATGTTTATATATATATATATATATATATATATATATATATATATATATATATATATATATATATATATATATATATATATATATATATATATATATATATATATATATATATATATATATATATATATATATATATATATATATATATATATATATATATATATATATATATATATATATATATATATATATATATATATATATATATATATATATATATATATATATAAATATTTATACATAAAATTGTAAAATAAAAACCGTATTCTTTTATATTTATTTCCCTAACAGCTTAACTAGTAGTTTCTTTTTTGATCCTCTGTAATATATCTTCTTTAAATCTGAAATCTTTTCTTTAGTTTGTCACATAGCAAACAATTCAAAAATAAAAATAAACTTTATTTTTCGACAAGCTTACGCATACCTTTTACGGTAAATTTCCCTATTTTCTATCACATTCCAAATCCAATTCCGGTCTGCCTGCGGTTATTGTTGAGCTCATATCGGTTTTGCAACGTTTGGTGATTTTGTTCAGTGACAGATTAGGATTTATATATCGGGGGGTTTGCCTTTCCCCGACCCTCCGTCTTCCCCACCCTAGGCACGGTTATATCCGGGCGACGCACTCAATTTATATTCAAACCAATTCAATAAGTAAGATGGTTGCGAGGGAATAAAAATCCTTTGCTGCTTGTGAAAGCCTTCAAGATGTAGGTATACTGCTACTATTGTATTACAACAGTTTATTGGAAATACCTCCACATAATTTACTTACATAATTTACATACAAACCCCTTACATAATTTACTTTTAAAAAAGGCAGATTTTAAATACATAACAACTTTTTTTCAAAGGAATAATCATCAAAGCCTAACATTTTAAAGGATCGTCTGCATGTAGGTTAGTAAACATAGGGAAGATAAATGCTTAAAACACATCACAAATACCTAGACCAATTGAAATTTAATTTTTTTTTAGTCTATTTTGCAATTAGCGGGAATGGAACGCCAGTTTCGCAGTCCAATGTCTATCCAACTACGCACGGCATCTGTCTCTGTGTCATCTGTGTCTATGTAAAAAGTTGAGTCATTAAGTTAATTTTGAGAAAATTTATGAAATATCGTTTATTTTATCGTATTTGCACGAACGATAATACATTTTGTAGCTGTTTTTTTCTGACTTATTTTGGCGTTTTCAGTCGATATTTTCAATTGACAATATTTTAGCTTCCATTGCAGAATTTTTCATTGTTTGTAAAACAGGAGTAAATGGATTGCATTTACTCCTGTTTGAAAAAAGTACCCAAATAAATTGAAGGAAATTTTATCTTACGCTTAAAATCTTATCTTACAATAAAAAAATTAAAAATATTAAATATATGAAAAATGGAATATATTTAGCTTTTTAATGAAAGAACAACAATCATTTCCGATTTATAATGATATTTAATTTATTCCGTACTTTTACAGTGCTTCCGTAATTTCCCTTTTTTTTCGTAATATTTTAATTTTTTTATAATAATGTCATAAAATAATGGAAGTCTCTTAGATTTTTTAAATAATGAATAAAACATTTGATTTTATCGTAACGTTTTCAAAATACACAATTCAAATATTGATATGGTTTGAATAGATAACTTAAAATATCCTTTCCTTAATAAAAATTAATATTTTATAAATAATCTGATACTACTTTTGAATAATTGCTTGTATTGTATAATCATTGTTAAAGTTTCTTGATAATTTTATAATTACTATTAATTAGTGCAAACACAAATCAATTTTAGATTAATTAATTATTTTTGTTATCATTAAGAAGCAGAAAGTTTAATGTTACCGAAATGAAATTCAAAAATAATTTTCGACCAAAGTTACTTCTGTAAACTTTATTTTATGAAAAGTGCTTTAATTTATAACTTATTTTATTATCAATACATTTTCTGGTCGTGTTTAAATTTATAATTTTAATAATGATCGATGTTTAATAATGTCGACATCAAAGCTTAAACTATAGCTATTATTTGCGTTTTTAATTTTATTTACACTTTTCTTTCAAATGGGTGCTCGACAACACCGGCTATGTTACGGTCAAAAGTGCTACAAAACCAAGATTTCTGACTTATCCGTACCTCAGTTGAATGGCACTGATGTGGCAGAGCTATAGTTTAAACAAGATGGCGCAACATGCTACACGGTGCGTGCCACCATCAATTTATCTCGGGAAATTTTAATTTGTTTACCTAAAGAAAAAACAATCTTTATACATTAGTGTTATGTTCATTTTAGAAATCGCACGCATGCGTAATAATATTTTTATTTATTTATGTAATATGAATAAAAATTCTAAAAATTAAATCCTCAATATTAAGTTTTCAATTTATCAATTAAAAATGTTTTAAGCGTTTATCATTTATTCATAAGGGATGACAAAATTTCGAATTATAATCGATTTGAAGGATCGTCTCACAATAAAGAGAACATTAAATTACATTCTCTAGTTTGGCAGTCAATTTGGTTACATCTATTCATTTTTCTTTTATAAATATATCTTATGTTCAAATGTATTGAAACTCGTTATTTTAATCATTATCAGATGATATTAAATGCATTGAAACAAGTTTGACAATAAATTTAATGAAATAATGTTAGTTACCAAGCAACAGCTAAATAGGGTATCCTAAGTTACCAAATTATTGGTAAAATTGCTTTTCATTTTAAATATTTGACAAATGTAATAATAAAATCTTATATGTGAAGGTCTTTAAACATAAAAATCATAATTTATATAATCTAGGACCAAAGAATTAGTAATATGTAAAATGAAAATAAGCTTGATTGAGAATGGTGCTAAAAATATTTACGCAAGAAATAGGGGTCTAGGACATAAAATAAAAGGAGCTGTAAACAAAAGCGATTCATAAATTTTTAGTTTGATTGTTCAGGTTGTTTGTTAAGTATTTAAACCAGAAATGTGATTAAAGTTTTGGTATCTTCCAAGATATCATTAAGATTGCAATGAAATGGAAAAACTAAATAATAAAGATGAATGTCGGCTGTTACGAAAAAGGAAAATCCACATTATTCTCCGTACGTAAGGGTAAAATGAATCCCGAAGTTCGTGTTAATTCACGTTTACCCTCACACTAAAGAGAGTATGCGTATACCACAGAGGGTATATTATTCAGCTTTATTTTTATTATTCTTTCCTCTTCCACATCCTACTGTGCACACGGTTATTCATTCCGGAAGTGTTATCAACACAGTTGAGTATAAGTAAGAAAAAAAATAGTTTTTATTTATTAATAGGAGTCTGGACCAGAAACATATAATAACGATTAATACATACATCTGATAACGGTGAATTAAATAAAAACCATGTTAAGTAAATAGGAGTTTTATTCAAACCTTGCCAGTTATTGACCCACTACTGATTTAGTACATTGATATCATCTGATATAATTTCACATGCTTACAATTTGAATACGATTTTTTTTAGTAATCAAAACAATTTTCTTTTAAACAGGTGGGTATGTACAACTTTTTAAGTGTGTCCAAATACTTATTGACAAATCTGGATTATCTCCTATTAAAGAAATATTTTTTTAGACATCACAATATAAATGAAGAAGAATATGGTAGTCTGGGCATTTACAGGGCTAACGACTGTCATAGGCTAGTTTATGCGATCACTTTACACACGTGTAACATTTACCAATTTTACCTATGATTGACAACCACTTTACTCAAATTCTTATAACTTTTAAATATGTATATATGGTTCAGTTTTGCAACATACTGCTTGAATCACTGGAATTTCGCTAGGGACATCTATTGGTGATATGAAAGAAGCTTTTATTGAACCGGCCTATGACAGTCGCAAGCCCCGTAAATGCGCAGACTTCCACATTCTTCTTCATCTATGTTAAGATGTCAAAAAATAATATTTACACGTATGTGCGTATTATTTGCGATGGTTATAAATAGACAGTTGATTTTTTATGTAAGATTTATGGATAAATTCAATGTCTTTATTTTAAAATTCAATATGAAGATTTGGTTTTGTGTACTATAAAAAATCAAATCGCTTAGACGTAATGTTTGTTATGATTAAAGTACGTAAGAAATGTTTTATGGCAAAGCTTAAAAAAAACTCTTCCTGCAGCAACATTATGTGACGAGTCATTTAATCTGACGTATCGTAAAGCTCCTTCTATTACTTTCTCCATCAAAATAATACCAATTGTCGTCCAAGCTTTTGACTGAGATATAAAAAATTAAGTGCTCCTTTTATCTTATTTTGCATTTATTGTTC
Source organism: Brachycentrus maculatus (assembly GCF_059751285.1). Lineage (NCBI taxonomy): Eukaryota > Metazoa > Arthropoda > Insecta > Trichoptera > Brachycentridae > Brachycentrus > Brachycentrus maculatus. The sequence goes on from NW_028280786.1 coordinate 2,208,841, forward strand.
TATAAAATTGAATAACAGCACTACCAAAAATAAAATAATCATGTTTCATTCTTTTTGATGTTGTCAAGATATACAAATTAAGTTATATACTTCGAATTTTATATCTTTAGGCGAGGGGAAAATGTAACCAACAGACAATTGAAAATGTTTTTATTTTAGCTTAATTGGATTTTTTTATTACTTTTTTTAATTATACTATTTTTTTCTTTTTATTTTACCTTTAAGCTCGTCCTTAAACTTGAGTTAACTTAATCACAAACTACGTAGCAAGCTAAACAATCATGACCTGAGAAAAGAAGTGGAAAATATTTCATTGCACACATATGATGTAAGTAAAGAAGCTCAGATCGAAAAACATTACTGTAGTATTAAAAATCAAATAAAGAATAAATTTAAGAAAGTTGCTACTTAGAATTGAACATATTTTTAACCAGAACATATTGTAAAATTGTAAACAAAACGATCGGCATGGATCTTCCTCAAAAGGCATCTAGAGGAAGACTAAAAGATTTATGGATGCTACAGAAAGATACATGATTCTAAGGCATGCCCTAGATGACGTTGTATTTGATTGAAGGACCTACAACCTGTGGGCGAGGAGAGCTGACCCTTATAGTCTACAGAGATGATAAGTTGGGATGGTGCCAGGAATAAGAGAATAAGTAAGAGTCATTTAGAATTGGAGAAGAAGAATAGCAGGAATGACTTTGCGAATCGGGGTTGAATATCATACTCGTACAAGCTTCTGTACGAACACTGCTGGTATACTAGTCCCTTACAGGAACATTGGCTGAAATAGCTCAAAAGTTCATTTCAAAAATTTTTGCAAGGGTGGTCTGACTCGAATCCTAAAGCTTTTATATCTTATCCGAGAACGTGTTGAGAAGCTTTCGAGTTGATCTGACAAGAAACGTTTTCAACGCAGACTTAAAGAATCACTTATTAAATTTTACGTGAAATAAAGCATCTGAAATCTTAACGTGTTATTCTATTCCATTTTCCTTAATTACTTGTTTCTTAGTACTTGAAATGACCCTCAATAATTCTGACATCAAAAAAATGTATTTTAATCGTTAATAATATTTTCTTTATAAGACCCGTATAAAACCGATCATGACATATGGCATAAAAACAAGAGGTGACATCATAAGGTCGAAAAGCCTTCTTAGAACCACCAAAATGAAGACTCTACGATATATTTCAGGTCTAACACTTCAGAGTAGGAAACTCTAAAATAAGAAACATCGATGATATCGAATATTTTATGCAATGGAGAAGAGCAAGAAGACGTTTCTGGAGAAATCGTGTGAGAAGAGCAAGTTCAGATTGAGTGGTGAGAAAAGCAGCAGACAGCAGCAAAAAAGGTAACAGACCCCCAGAAGACCACCTAAACGATGGAAAGACAGCTGGTCTTCCACTTCCCAGGAGCGGACTCCGAGAATTAAATGTCACAGTTCTAACTAAAAAATAAGAAAAAAAATATTTAACAAATATTATTGGATTGCAAAAACCTCAAATAGTAAATCCAAATTTACAGATATGGCAGATCATTAGTCTTAATAATTCTCAACCTTCCATTTTCACCTTGAAATAAACTCTTCGTCTCCCTTGAGATATCTAAAAAAGTGTTCTTAGTATACAATATGAAAATGAAAAAAAATACTACTAAATTGGAGTCTAAAGACAAAAGCTTAGCCGGGATTATTTTTATATTGAGAGTTTTAGCACCTCCAGCAAAAATATTAAATGTGGTAATTCCGGGCTCAGTCGGCTAAAAAATTCCGGGGGGCATAAAAGTTTATATTTTTTTTATCTTTAATTTACCACTCAACACCAATAAACATTTTCAAGAGTTTTTATTTTATTTTTATATCCTTGTTAATCTTTTAATTACATTAGATCATAACTTTGCTTCGGGTAGATTCCAAATAGTCCATTATTATTTTAAAAGGACTTATTTCTTTATCATCTTTATTGACAAAATGATCACTGCTGTGGAGTTTTTGGTTGATTACGGTAATAGCAACACAGAGAAAATAAGAGAATGTAATTGTCTCCCTTATGTATTTTTAAAAAAATATTTCACCAAATCATTATCATTTCAAATGTTTTCTATTCAAATTTTTCATTAACCTTTTGGTGAATTGTATCGGTAGTTCTCAAACCTAGTTGAATGAACTCAGAAGTAATTAAGAATGCTTAGCCTATTTAATATAGGCATTTTCATATTTTAAAATATATGAAAACATCCCGTGTATCATAGTTTTGTATATTTAATGTAAATCAATTGATATAAGTTTGTCATTAATTATATTTTTACTTTAATATATTTCAAATTAATCAATCAATAGATTGAATGAATATAAATTCAAACTTAATAACAAGAATGTGTTAAACTACTTATTTATAGGTAAAAAAAAATTCCCTCAAGTTTACTTGAAAAAAGTAAAATTTACGTTTATTTCCAGGTCTATAACATATACACTAAAAAAGTATTAAAATAAAAAAGTTAATTACAATTCTTAATAAGATTTGCTGCAAAAAATACTGCTATCTGTTCACATAAAAAAGAGTTTTTAAACGCTCTGACGTTTTCATTTGTAAAATTTCCATTCGCTTAAAAAAGTTGAAGGCAATTCTTCAGTAGCGAAAATATTAATTACTATTATTTTTACTAATTACAAAATAAAAACCAAGATATCTCGGAGTAAGCTAATTACGAAAATGTATTTTAAAATACGAGCAAAACGAGATAGAGCGCTGGGTCACTTGAAATCAAATAAATTCTTAGTTTTTTTTTCTAAGCGAAAACTTTTTCTCACGTTTTGATTTATACGGATAAGCCGAGAAAGTTTTAAGGTGTTAATGGTGTTGATTGTTAGTTGTTGAGATTGCTAGTAGAATAATTGGTTGATAAGGGTAGCAGAAATCTTACTTCCTTTAAAGAAAGTTTTAACACATAAAATACCTTGAGTATTGAGTTACGAAAACTATCGTTATATTTTGATAATACAAAAAGTCATGATATATTTCTCGTCTCAGCATATTTTTCCGGGAAAACATTATTTTAGTTTATTTTTATAACTTTTTAATAAAACTTTTGTTGATTTCATCGTAAGTTTTGTGAAAAAGTCCACAGAAATCTCATCTTATTGTTTAAATTTACTTTGATTTTAGATAATTTATTGAATTTCTTTCAGAATTCAAAAAGCCAAATAACAAGTCGTCAGAACTGGAATACTCATACTTTCATCCTCCTTCATATGAACATAAATAATTTTATTTTCAATATTTGTGGGAGGTATAACTTTGTTAGGAACAAGTTTTGAAAGGGAATGATTTTATAAGATGTTAATAATTATTTTCGTTATAAATAAATTTTGTAATATATATATATATATATATATATATATATATAACGTGGTAATATTTTTCTTTTGTAAATTGCGTGTAAATAATATGTAAAGTGGGTGTATAATAATAAAATAAACAATGTGTTGCTTTGTAATTAAAGTTTATTCTTAATTTATCTTAATAATAATTTTTATATCTATCTATCTATCATTCTATCTGATTCTGACAGTTAATAATATTATCGGAAGTCTTTTGTTTTATTCTGAGCGACGCATGCGGCATCTGGTGGTAGAACTGTTTTATGTAGGTACTTTTTGTAAGTACTTAATAAAATGTATAGGTAGGTACCTAGTTATTTTATTTAATATTTTTCTTTTGTAAATTGCGTGTAAATAATATGTAAAGTGGGTGTATAATAATAAAATAAACAATGTGTTGCTTTGTAATTAAAGTTTATTCTTAATTTATCTTAATAATAATTTTTATATCTATCTATCTATCATTCTATCTGATTCTGACAGTTAATAATATTATCGGAAGTCTTTTGTTTTATTCTGAGCGACGCATGCGGCATCTGGTGGTAGAACTGTTTTATGTAGGTACTTTTTGTAAGTACTTAATAAAATGTATAGGTAGGTACCTAGTTATTTTATTTAATATTTTTCTTTTGTAAATTGCGTGTAAATAATATGTAAAGTGGGTGTATAATAATAAAATAAACAATGTGTTGCTTTGTAATTAAAGTTTATTCTTAATTTATCTTAATAATAATTTTTATATCTATCTATCTATCATTCTATCTGATTCTGACAGTTAATAATATTATCGGAAGTCTTTTGTTTTATTCTGAGCGACGCATGCGGCATCTGGTGGTAGAACTGTTTTATGTAGGTACTTTTTGTAAGTACTTAATAAAATGTATAGGTAGGTACCTAGTTATTTTATTACATATATATATATATATATATATATATATATATATATATATATATATATATATATATATATATATATATATATATATATATATATATATATATATATATATATATATATATATATATATATATATATATATATATATATATATATGTATATATATATATATATATATGTATATTTATATATATATATATATATATATATATATATATATATATATATATAAATATATATATATATATATATATATATATATATATATATATATATATATATATATATATATATATATATATATATATATATATATATATATATATACTGCTTTCATGTCAAATTTGCTTGAATAATGAATGTCAGGTTTTTGAGGGCTTTCTATTTAAGAAAAGTTATGCTGAGAAAGCAAAAACACACCACAAAATTAAATGTAATTTCAGATACATTTTTGATATCGGATTCATCATTCTAATAATTTTTTTATGCATAACGCCCTCAATAGTACATCCTATTTGTTTTATAAAACGTCCAATTTTATTTATTATACATCCAAATTGATTTAAAAAGCGTCCAATTTGGTTTTCAGAACGTCCAATTTGAAGTGACAAACATGTAACAAACTTTCCACAAATCTGAACAATCACATCTCTCAGTACGCTAGCGGAAAATAATGACCGCACAGAATTGACGTGGCGTCCAGCCAAGCGCCATTGTTACAAACGGCACAATTCCAGCATGAAAAATTGCCGTGTCGTTATGTCCGAATACCGCGTTATTTGTTGCACTGTGCAGTCTGGATTACGTTCGCCCGCTTGTCATGTAAATCTGAACAAGTATTGTTCTCGAACAGTTGTTTTCGGTTTGCTCGCAACAATGCCATACAAGCAGGTTGCCAATTGCACTGCGGGCAGTGTGGAAGAATATTGCAGGAAAGCCGTTTAAAAAGCACTCTCGTTTTTTGTCACTTCACGTTAAAGTGTATAATTTGTTTGGTTATTTGCCATTTTGTCATTTGTAGTGGTCAGCACTCTTATATATTCCTACTAGATAGATGTCCTAGGTTCGATTCCCAGGCGGGAGTTTTAAATAAATATGTGATTTTTCACTATAATCGTCTGTGGTCTCAAGCTTTTTGACAAATATTTCCCCTAGCAGGCGTTAATTTATTTGCAAATAGTTTATTTAATAAAGTATTGAATGCAATAATGATGTTATTATTCAATCTTCTTTTTTTACTAACTCTGGCGTTGGCGATCAAAAAAGCTTTTATATTATTTATTGATTTGCCATTAACTTTGTGGAATGACATGTTGATATTTAAAAAACAATAACATTCGTATTATACCACTAAATGAGTTTTATTTCATGTTATTTTTTGACATATCATCAAAGATGAAGAAGAATATGGAAGTCTGAGCATTTATGGGGCTGACAGCCGTCAAAAGCTGGTTCAAGTGATCACTTAACACACGTGTAACATTCACCAATTCTACCCATTATTGACAACCACACTATTAAAATTCTTGGAAGTTCTATATATATAAACCAATTTTGAAACATTGTTCGTGAATCACTAGAACTTCACTAGAGACATCTATTGGTGAGATGAAAAGCCTATGACGGTCGTCAGCCCCGTTAATGCCTAGACTTCCATATTCTTCTTCATCTTTGATGAGATGTCAAAAAATAATACGAAAAATAACTCCTATAATTGGAGATAATATAGATTTGTGAACAAGTATTTGGACACACTTAAAATGCTGTAAATGAGTTTTATTTTATTACACACGACTAGTTTTGAAAACTAACAGATGTTTGCATCTACAGGTGAAAAGTCAAAATGCTAAAAAAAGTGAAAGACGATAGCTTTTATGTCCTATGCTATCTCAATCAAAGTCTGAAATCCTCAAATCGCTGTCCATTTGCATACATTTCGAAACCGCTACAGTTGTCGCCATCTGTCCATGTTCCGTCTTCTTTCTAGCTTGCCTCTGTGAATCAGATGTTGTACTTAGTACATGTCACCATAAAGCACGTGACCAAGATTTGTCTCTAGTAAGCATTTCACTATGTACAATAGTTTTCTACTAGAGTCAGCCGTTCGGAAAAGCTTAGAGTTAGTTGTCACTGTCGCCCATAATATTTAAAGCATTTTTTTAATTTTTTTAATTTCAATTTATTATTTTTTGATTTGGCATTGACTTTGCGAAGTGTCATATCGCTCACTCTTTTCAAGAACGTCATAAATCAAAAAACTTGATTTTTCAAGGAGAACGTTTTTAAAGTTTAAAAATACAACACAATGTATTAAAAATAAATATCATGCTACTTATTAAACTTTTTTACTATGAAACAGATCTTTTTAGGTAAAACCTGAAGGTTTTTTATGAATTTAAAAAATATTAAGGAAATTTAAAAAAAATAATTAAACAATACCTATTCTTCAAAATGCAAACACACCACTTTCTGCCCTGTAGCGGGTAAATATTAAGTTTAAAATATGCCTCTTTTGCTGAGATATAGAACATTTTCTGGGCATTCCAAAAACATACACAGCTGAAAATTGAATATTTTTGATTTATGACGTTCTTGAAAGGAGTAAGCGATATACTCAGTCACATACAAAGGACAAGTCATGAACAATTTAGAAAATTTAGAAATACATAAAAATTTAAATACTGATGAAACATTAATTTATTAAAATTAATATGAAAATTCACAATTACAAATGGCAATTATTTATGCGTAATAAATTTTATAATAAAAATTAAGCTTTGTTTTAAAATCTCTATAAATATTTTATTGTAACTTAATTTTTATGTATACCAATTTTTTTGTTCTTACCGAGCTTCTTTTTCAAGACTGATTAAATCATTCAAACCGGTAGTAGGCATTATAATTAAGTTAAAATATTTTTTTTGTGATTTTAAACAAATTTATTTTTTAACTATTAAATAAAAAATCACAAAGTTATTGCTTCAAATACAAGTATTAATAAATTTTCAATTTATTTCATCATAAATCTTTTCCTAAAAAAGATATAGAAGTCAAAATGCACTTCATATTTGGATGAGCTTCATTATGGTTTAATGTATTCTTTCGATAGATATTACTTAAACTGTACTTTTCGACGCTACTGGTATGCACCGCTCCAGGTTTTATCATTATTGTGGTTGGTATTTCATGCGCACACATATCAGCTTCTACAATAATAGGACTCACCATGTTGAAAATGTCGCTTCTGGATGAAAATATGTTTTACTATACAATACACATACAAATGTCCTACTTCCTGGATCAACAAACAAAAAAATGTTTTCTTGAATAAACAACAGAAGAAAGTATTGTATTTGAAGAAATGATAATGAGTAGGTACATGGATAATTCTTACAAAAATATATCAATAAAAATGTAAAATAATTTTATTTCAACGTATTTTTCATTTTTTTATTTGAAAATGATTTTTTTAAAACGCTCTCCTTATATTCATCGTTCAATTTCAGTAACACCACATAAAAACACTACTTTGTGACTACTGGTTTCGAAATAACTATTCCATCCTCAAGTCAAATGTAGACTGAAATGTAGTCTACATTTAACCTAAAACCGGTAATCATTAAGTACTGATTTTAAGTGGTATTACACAAAGTGAACAATGAATGATAAAAAGAATGTTATATTACCATACCGCAACAAAGTTAACAACGTTTTTAATTTACCAAATATATAGTTTTTCAGTGTTTTAAATTATTATTTTTAAAAAAAGACAAATATTTGTGTTTTTATTATTTACAAAAATATTTCAATTTCAAACTATTTCTGTGAGCCTTAGAGGCTTATTATTAGAAATAGGTATCAAATTGTGGTAGAGTGGGTTTGAACCGAGAAAATCTGATTTAAGAGTCCTCGACACTAACCACGGGACCACATCCCGAAAATTTTATTATTTTATAATTACCAGCACTGAACTATAATATTTATACAAAAAAGTGATAAACAAACTCAGTTAATCATCTCAACTTTAAGTGAATTTCAGTATTAAATATGTGTTGACATTTTCATAAAAACAACGATAAAGTCACAGCAACTGTAATTAAAAAGTGATAAGAAAATTAGCGAAAACAATTTTCCCGGGAAAAAATATTCTGAGACGAGAAATTTCTAATAGCTTTTTGTATCATAAAAAATATTACGATAGTTTCGTAACTAAATACAAGGGGTATTTTTTGGAAACAAAATATTATGTTTCGCTGATAAACGCTCAGATTATAATCATGGATATTTTTATTCATTTTTCATAAAGATAGTATTTGAGATACACCAATTATGAATTATTTAAATATAATTCGGAAAAATTAAACCATTCATACCATAAAATAACTTTAAAAAACAGAATGTTGTTACACAAAAAACTGTGTGTGTGTGTTTGTAATATGTACCTTGTAAAAATGATGGAGAAAAATGTCAATTTAAATAAAATAGTCATAACCACTTTAAAATTAGATAAAAAACGAAAAAATCTAAAAACTGGTAGTATTTATATGTACTGGTAGTATCTCTATATAATCAGCCTCCGTAGTGTAATGGTCAGCACGCTCGGCTACTGTTCTGGAGGTCCCGGGTTCGATTCCCATGGGGGGTCAAATAAATAATGTGATTTCTTCACTGTAATATTTATTCAATATTACCCTGGACTGGTACCTGAATCGAAGGGCTGATCACCTTTCCTCCATGTGTAAACGATCAAGATAACACTGCCATATATGACGCAGTGCCCTATACACCATTTGGGTGCGGATGAGGGTTTTATTATTATTATTCATTATCTATATATTGTGTAGAGTTGAACTCAGTTTGTACATAAAATACATTCGGGGTTCTATTTTCTTATTATTTACACTCTAAAAATGAACGTTTTAAATCATAGTTAAATTGTTGTTTTATTTATGAGCAGCCTAATGTATTATACGGTCCAAAATAAGTTCCTAAATTGTAAATTTCGTACTCGAGGCAGAAATTATTCATATTTTGCTGACTAGAGATAAATTCCCTGTCTACCGATTGGGGTGATGCGAAACGAAATAAATAAATTGGGGAAGACAGCCCACTAGAAAGTGGGAAACATTCGTAATATACTGTTTTAAAGGAATATCTTTGGGAGGATTGGAATGGAATAATCCAATTCGCATTGTTTTTTATGGGAAAATTTGTTTGGGATTATAATCAGTTTTTAAAAAATACATACGTCACAACGATTCCAGTTTGCAATTCGTGTAAGATGTATGTATAAATTTAAAAATAATACTTAATTTATCGAGAATTTTTACATAAAAACAACAGTATTGTTTACTATGTGGTATGGCAATATAACACTCTCCTTATCATTCATCGTTCACTTTGTGTAATACCATTAAAAAAATACTACTTTATTACTACCGGTTTCAGAATATTGACTTCGTAATCAGATCAAATGTACACTAAAATGAAATTGTTGCTGTCTCATATTTACATAAAATTTAAATTAATATATATATTTTTCTTTGAAAGAGAGAGAGTGAAGATAAAAGAATCACAATAGGAATATTCCAAAAGCGGACTTGATGTTAAATTTAATTGATTTTTTCTTATGGGTAAATATTTATTAATTGCTTTACTTTTTTTCTTATTTTTCTAGATTATTAAAACGAAGACCAGTTTTATTTACATACTAAGTTTCTTAACCGTTGATTTTTTTGAATTATGATCTTCAGATATAAGGTGATTGGCAAAATAAAATAAAAATATTATGAAGACACCTTAGATGTTCTTTATTTCTGAAATCGAATTTTTGTAACGAATTTTCGAAGGTGATATTTTTTCAATTTAAAAGTTTGAACTTTAGGAATAATTTGAAATATAAATACCAGCTGCCAACCGGTAGTCATGAAAAAGTATTTTACAAATGGTATTACACAAAGTCAACGACGAATGATAAGGAGAGTGTAATATTACCATACCACGACGTTAACAATGCTTTTAATGTACACAACATAAAAAAAAGTTAATTTTTATATTTGTGCCCCATCAAGTCCCCATAAGGTTAGCGATCACTCTGGAACAAGCTTCCTGTGTCGTTCGGAATAACTCCTTCACCCCTTCTATCCCGATTCAGTCGTGAATATTGCGCACCCACGATCTTTGCTTTCTGCTAGCTCTTCAGCGTCCTTTTATTTTTCCCATCATAATAAATTATAAAAGGTGGTATTTCTCTCCACGAAATACGTGACCCAGATATGAGATCTTACGAACTCTGATATTCGACAAGAGTCCCCTGTCTGATCCAGCTCTTCTGAGCACTTCTTCGTTTGTGACCATATCTATCCAGGGAATTCGAAGAGTTCTACGATGAAGCCATATTTCAAATTAAATTTATAAAAATCTTAATAAGTAATAATTTACCGTTACTAACCTGGAATTAATAAAAATACTCTTTTCATTGTATTTGGAAAACTTTCAATCATTCATAAAAAAATCATAATCAAACCCTTACTCGCGCCCCAATGGTACATAGGGCACTGCATCACATAAACGCAGTCTTATCTTGATCGTTAACACATGAAGGAAAGGTGATCAGCCCTCCACTTCAGGTGCTAGTCCAGGGTAATATTGAATAAATATTTGAGTAAAAAAATCACCTTTATTTATTTTATCCCCCCCCCTGGATATCGAACCCGGGACCTCCAAAACGGTAGCCGAGCGTACTGACCATAACACTACGGAGGCGGACTAAATTAAAAAATTTAGTCAGTAAATTGTTTTTAACAGACGATTTTAATAAACATTAACAAAAATCATGAAAATAGGAGTGAAGTCATGAAGCTAATTATAAATTGTTAGCTTCATGAAAAAACATGTTTTAAGGCATCTCTAAGTATGTTATATAATTCGGTAATGATCTTATCAAATCAACCACAGATACTGCCGCAAATTTACAAATGAAGCTACATGAGATTCATTTGTACGAGTTCCGAAAATTTAAGTCTGGTCGTCAATCATGGGTAGAAAAGTGAATGCTACGCGTGTATTAAGTGATCACTAAACCAGCCCATGACAGGTCATAAAACCTATAAATGGCCAGGGTTCTATTTCTTCATATTCTTCATATTTGTCGAAATGTCACAATGTCTATAAATAACAATCATGATTTTATTTTGTAATTTTCATTTTACTTGTATAAACTCTTGTAAGGCAAATAAAACTATATTGAATTTAATTACAATATTATTTTTATCAATATATTTTTTTAATTTCATTAAATAAAGTTAATGCAGTTTCTACACATTTAAACATATGGCAAAGCTATAATTTTAGTTTTGCTGTGACTCTCCAATAAAGAAACTGAGCTCTTGTGCTTGGAGAGGGACTTACACTCAAGGTTAATTGTTTTATTTCATCAATAGTATGCAGTCTTTTTCTTTTCTTTCATTGTATTTTTTAAAACATTATAATTAATGGATTTTTTTTCTTAGGAATTTAGATGTCTTTAAGTTTTATAATTTCTTTAGGGAGTTTATTGAAGTATTTAATTCCCAAATAGATGAAAACAATTCAATTTAGTTTGAATTTATATCTATTGATGAAAATATTATAATGATGATGATAATAACCAGCTATACATACCATCAATGGTAAAAATATACCTCATAAATCAAAAACGTATATGTTGATTCTCTGCCACGTAAACAAGGCACAAAATTATGTTTTTCTGAGAGTGTAATAAAATCTAGGCCATGTTGTGTTTCTTGTGATAAAACAAAATACTTAGAATTTATTTTCCGAAAAATTCCATCGAGGTTACACGAACCCGTTTTACAAATGAAGCATTGGGTATTTGCTCGATAAATTCCAGCTATAAACCGGGCTGTGGGAAAATCTCGCATAAAGACTAAACGACTAAGTCACAGCATAATATATCTCGCACGACGCATATTTTGAGTAACAATATATTCGTTAGGTGCGTATTGTTCCCAACACTAAACTTATATAAAAAAAAACATTCGACTGTAAGAACCGCAATCTTTTATTTCCCCAAGGCTTATCCATAATACATAATTTCATAGACTTTTTGTGTATGTTTTGTGGTGAAATTCAATTGATACAAGTTATATTTTGATACTTGTATTATGACTTCGAGAATGTTCTTACTACTGACAACTGAGCTTTTTTGACAAAGATTTTCATTTTGAAAAAAAGTTATTTTTATTAAAAATTGGATGATTAATTGTTTGCCACTCTAAATTTGTATGTTTATTGCAGTTGTCTATTTTAGCACAAATGTCAAATATAATGTCTTTCGATAGGGTGATTGTGCCACCCTGTAGTTTAACAGTATGTCTTTTTTTCTTCAATATTTAATTTATGAGGGTTGGGTTTTGGGAGGCGATATTGTGGCCAGACGGATTAACCAACAAATTCCTATAAATACTTGCCCTAAGGGCTAACCATTATAGTCCTGGAGAATTGACCTATTTTGCCCCGAAGACCTTGTATAAAACAATGACGACAGCTGCTCGATATATGCTAGTTAAATGTATCCGGTCTAAAAAATGAAAGACATTGTTCTAAAGAAATTCGTATTTGAGAAAAGCGATTTTTAAAATACCAGTGAGAGTATTTGGAGAACGGAACAAGGGCGGCCAAAAAAGACTTGGTATACCAGATATATCTTAAAAATGGTCTTGTCAAAAGTCTAGGTAACAGGAGGGTATGTATGACTAGATGTATGGATGAGAAGTAATGTCAGAACAAACGAGTACGGCGTTCCATCTTCTCTGCCTACCCCTGTAAAGAAATAGCGTAGTGGTAGTAGAAGTAATAGCAGAAAGGAAGGTGTTAATTAATTGTAAATGTACCAAACCAAATATCTTTGCTCGGTGTTATTTATTAGGAATAATACTGTACTACGTGTAACGAGGAAAAAGGATACATATATCGCTCACTCCTTTCAAGAACGTCATTTATCAAAAATCGACAATTTTCAGTTTCATGTTTTCGGAATGCCCAGAAAATGTACTATATCCCAGCAAAAGAGGCATATTTGCAAATTAATATTTACCCGCTACAAGGCAGAAAGTGTTTTTGCATTTTGAATAAAAGGTATTGTTTAATTATTTTTTTGAAAATATACAAAATATTTATCAAATGGAGAAAAAACCTTCAGGTTTTACCTAAAAAGATCTGTTGCACAGTAAAAAGTTCAATAAGTGGCTTGATATTTATTTTTAATACTTTGTATTATACTTTTAAACTTTAAAAACGTTCTCCTGAAAAATCAAGTTTTTTGATTTATGACGTTCTTGAAAGGAGTGAGCGATATGTATCCATATCGCTCACTCCTTTCAACAACGTCATATATCAAAATACTTGATTTTTGTGGAGATCGATTTTTAAAGTTAAAAAATGTAATGAAATGTTTTCAAAATAAAAATTTAGCCACTTACTAAACTTTTTACGTACAACAGATCTTTTAGGTAAAACTTGAATGTTTTATCTCCATTTGAGAAATATTAGGTATATTTAAAAGAATTGAACAATAGGTACTTTTTCTTCAAAATGCAAAAACAACACTTTCTGCCCTGTAGCGGGTAAATATTAAGTTTAACTTATGCAGCTATTGCTGGGATATAGTACATTTTCTGGGCATTCCGAAAACATGCATAACTGAAAATTGACGATTATTGATAAATGACGTTCTCGAAAGGAGTGAGCGATATGTATCTTTTAAATTAAAAAAAAAATCTTTCCCCATTTCCTTGAATTTCTTTTTTCCCCATAACTTTTCAATTACTTTTAAAAGTAATTGAAAGTTTCAAAGTATTCAGCTTTGATACATTAACATGAAATGAATATTCATATTCGTACCTAAAGCAAAAATCCTTCATATCAATAAAAAAAAAAAAAAAAATTGATATCCAACACCAATAACACCAACAAAGTGTACATATCATATACATATCATATACATATCATATACATATCATATACATATCATATCATATACATATCATATACATATCATATACATATCATATACATTTGTATATATGTACATATCATATACATACATGTCATCTATTTTTGAGAATAAAGGTTTTTTTGTAGCTTAGTTTGTTTTTGACCTTTTAAAATATTTTTAATTATGGTTTCTAGTTAAATTTCCATAATAATGTCAACACAAAACAAGTTAGAAATTAGAAAATTCTTAGCAAATTCCCAAAAACTCTAACTCAAATTCCAACTATTTCGCCCATAACAGACAACGCTAGAATTACAAAATGTGTTTTGAAAACGTTCAAATTAATGTTTAATGAAATATGACTAAATAAATACGAAAATTATTGAGTATGTAATGTTAATTAAGGAGCTTACCTAATTAGTTACCTATCTTACCACATCCTAAAAACGCCCAAATTATTTGAAAATAACACCACCTGCGAATGTATAGGTAATTGTAAATTTTAAAAAAATTAAAAAAAAATTTGTCTGTGGTGTATGGTCAGCGTGTTTAGCTACCGTGCTGGAGGTCCCGGGTTCGATTCCCAGGGGAGGGTGAAAATAAATATTTGTGATTTTACACTGTAATATTTATTTAATATTACCCTGGACTGGTTCCTGAAGCACAAGAGTGATCACCTTGCCTTCATGTAAGTAATGATCAATATAACACTGTGTCAATTCGATGCATTGCCCTATGCACCATTGGGTGCGGATAAGGGTTATAATAAAGTAAATTTTATAAAAATAATCTGAAAAAGTACTTTATGGAAAGATATACATTAATTGTTAAGTCATATTTTCTTATTTTGTTTTTACCTTACGTTTTTTTTTAATATTATATCATATGTTATATTTTCTCATTTTTATATTTACTCATTTGTTTATTTTAAATTATCCTTTTAACTTATGTTTTTCTCATTTGTTTCTTTTTATTAAACCTGTTGTTTTTATATTTATCCATGTATTATTATTTTTTATTATTATTATTAATTATTTATTTTAGGTTATTTTTTAAGGCCTTTTTTGTTACTTTATTATTTGTGTTTCAGTCTTGTTAACCTATATCCCATGTCCCAAAATGAGAAATAGAAATTACTCATCGGGAATATTATATATATGACTTATGTGTAATATGTTTTGAAATAAAAAACAATTTATACTTCTCACCTATATCTTACGTACTTAACTTACCATAAATATTTCTTTGTTTTAGGTTTAGTATGTCTAAACAAAATATAAAACAAAAAATCATAGTTAGGCAAGTAGGCGGAGTAAAGGATCCTCTCTCCTTTATTTTGCCTACTGGTCTTACTTTAAATATTTCTATGTTTAAAGTTCAGAACGTACTAAACTTTACATAAAACAGCAAAATAATTATAGTGAGTTCAGTATAGACAGATTAAAGGATCCTCTTTCCTCCTTTACACCGCCTACTTGCCTAACTATGAATATTTTAGTGTTTTAAGTTTAAGTTTAAGCATTATCCTTAAGATAAATACCATATCTAAGTAGATACGGTATTTATCGAAGTCGGTTGGAATTAAAGTACTAAAAATAAAAGCGATCAAAAACAAAGATTGAGTTTTATAAATTTTATAAAATGATTTAAATTATCTCAGTTAATTCCAAGTTAAATAAAAGTGATTTTTTACTCTTGCATTGATTCAATATTACCCAGGAATGGTACCTAAAGCGGAGGGCTGATCACCTTTCTCTCGTGAGTTGAGCGATCAAGATAACACCACATTTATATGATTCAGTGCCCTATGCACCATTGGGTGTGGAAAAGGGTTAAAAGAAAGAAATAAAATAATTTAGTGATATTGTGATCAAACATGATATATTTCCATGTCAAAATATTTGTGTTGTGTGATTTGATACCCTGGTTAAAACATAGTAAAACCATCTTACAGACAACGAGATGTATGGTAAATATATGTAGCTATTTACACCGCTTGACAGCTCTACGCAAGTGAATTCGGTAAGGGTTGTTTGTGAACACTGCTCGGCACACAAGCAGTCAAGGTCATCAATCATCCCCTTGGTCGTTGGGTCAGCGACGAACATCTTAAGATGTTCATCGCGTATACTGGACTCTTAGTCTTTGACAGTAACTTACACTTCGTATACATCAGTCACTTCCGTTAGTGTGAGGCGAGAAAAACATTTTTATCCCTAGAAATGAAAGCCTGAGATCAATCATTTATGAAATTAAGTACATAAAAGCATTTTCGTGAAGTGTTTCACGTGTTAGATACAATATTTCAACAAAATTCATACGTGATAAAGTATCACATATATCCGTGCTCACAGATCCAATAAATATTTTATCTAATATTGGAATCTCCAAACAAAAAAAATGACTAGCCACACGTTGCTGTGGATCATTTTGGTTAAATAAAAAAGTCGAACAAATAGAATGCAAACATTTCTAATATATTTAGAATTCACAATACCGAACCAATGAAAATCTAAAAAAATCTATCAAATAAATATAAATGATTTTTTCAGTCTAATATTTATTCAATACCTGGCCTGGTACCCGAATCGGAGGGCTAATCACCTTTCCTTCATGTGTTAACCATCAAGATAACACTGCGTTTATATGATGTAGTGCCCTATGCACCATTGGGGTGTGACTTAAGGTTGAGAGAGAGAGAATTATTATATCCTACATTTTGAAAAACAGACAATATTATGAAAAATACCCCCCAGGCGGGGGGTCTAAATAAATATGTGATTTTTAACTTTTTTTTTAAATACTAGTATTACCTGAAGCACAAGACCGATCAATATTCATTCATGTGTTAAAGATCAAGATAATACCATTTTATAAGATGCAGTGCCCTGTGCACCATTTGGTGCAAATAAGGTCTTGAAGATGAAGAAGACTCTTATATTTGAGTTAATTTTGTTTAACCGTGAGAACATATTTTTGTACTTTTACGTATTTTTATGGCTGTCTGAGAGGTGAAATGACGATGTCGGGCAAGTTATTATCAACCATTAGGCCCCCATAAAATCGCTCATTTACTTGTATTTCACCACTTGAGCCGCCCATAGTCGGTAGTTAGTGAACACCATTTTAGAACGTGTCTTAGTAAATAATCGCCTAAGTCTCCGCAACCCTTTTGAGAACTTTATCTCGGCACCTCGAGTGTCGACCGACCTCGTCATAAACATTCGGCTTGGGATACTTTGAACTATACCTATCCTCAATATACATTATGGATGGTGACTCCAATATAGTATTTGTATGAACCTAGGAGAGATTTACGTGAAAATATATATACATATATACCAATGTGCGTCTTAAAATATTGAATTACACGATTTCTTGAAGAGACATCGAATAAAAAAAGAAATTAATAAATTACTTGTTTCATGATTTTAATGATTTAAAACGTCTAGTTTCCAAAGATACAGATGCAGAAAAAAATGGTCTAAAATATAAAATTTAAGTTATATGAAACATGTGTTTAATTTTTGATTTTATCCTTAAGCCAGCTTAATGACAGATCGTAAACCATGGAATGCTTAGACTTCATCTACTTTCTTATAAAAACTTTGTATACTTCCTCTCAAGTTACTTACTATACCTATAATATATTTTTTTTAAATCACCATTGAAATACTATTGTACATTAAGTTTTAGTAACAAATATTTTTTTTCCTGACCATGAGTTGTATAATTCTTTATTTTTTACACAATGCAAAAAAAGATAAAAATGGAACTAGATCTGTTTTGCCGCAATGTCATCAAGTGATGTTTAAAATTTAATTTCTTGAATGTTTTCCGCAGAATACAAAATTGAATACTTTGTGGCACATTTTAAAAAACATTATAAAATTAAATAATTTTGTTTTAACCACTTTTTTTATTAATATAATTTAACCTACCGGTTTCGACAAGAACCTTGTCATCATCAGGGTTTATTTTAAAATCATTAAAATACTCTCACCAAAAACTTCCACACACTCCGTGAAAATCATAGATTAAGGACTTTTACGGAGTGTGTGGAATGGTGAGAGTATTTTAATGATTTTAATGTTTTAGAATTAAAATAAACCCTGATGATGACAAGGTTTTTGTCGAAACCGGTAGGTAAAATTGTTTTAATAAAATAAGTGGTAAAAACAACGTTATTTAATTTTATAAAGTTTATAAAATTTAATATCTGATTTTAAGAAATATTTCTTAAGTTGTTTGTCTATCGTTAATAATTACACCATATTACAAATATGACGATCCGTAAATCTTCTTCATAATAACGACATGGTGGTAGGATTGAAGCGGATTAAACGCCACGGAGATGTCGTCATTGTGACGATGGAACGGAAAGTCGTTAGTTGAACGCGTGAAAAATGAGGTTATTAAGGGAGAGTGCAGGTCGAGAGAAGGGCTGAAAGACGAAACGTGTTACAAATGATAGCTAATAAGGGGATGAATAGAAGTGTAATAAGTTCTTATTACTAATAACCAAAAGCAGAGAGTTATTTAAGGCTTTTATTCTTACTAGCAAATATCAATGAAAAATGCTTGCAGAAACGTGTTACGTTTTATTTTTTCTTATTTTGAAATGAATTTTATTGTAATTTTTGCATATTATCTTTTGTTCAGAATCTTAAATCTCCCAAATTTATTCGCCAAATGCTTTGAATTTATGGCATACCGGTGCGATTAAATAAAGTATTTTTTTTTGACATCTTAATATACAATAGATGAAGAAGAATATGGATGTCTGGGCATTTACGGAGCCTACGACCGTCATAGGATGATTTAAGTGATCACTTTATATACGTGTAACATTCACTAATTCTACCTAATTACTACTACCCAAATTCTTAGAAGTTCAATGAATATGTATATGATTCAATTTTGAAACATTGTACAAGAATCAATACAATTTTAGACTATCTATTGGGTAGAATTGGCAAAAGTTACACATGCGCACTTAAACCAGCCTATGACGGTCGTAAGCCCTGCAAGTTCCCAGTCTTCCATATTTTTCTTTATCCATGTTGAGATGTCAAAAAAAAAAATGATACATGACTCCTATAATAGGAGATAATTCAGATTTGTGAACAAGATTTGGGACACTCTCAAAATGTTGTTAAGTAAAACTTTTATTAACCGAATCAATTCAAATTTAATGATTCAGGCTCATACACACTTACCTTAAATACTATAAGTATATCACAGTCATTTGCCTAACCTCTTGCGACAAGGCAGAAGTCATTTCTTTAAAAAAATCCATGTATTAACCTCAAACTTCCTTCTGAATGGTATAATCCCGAAAGACAAATGCTAGAGTAAAGCAAAGAAATGAGCAGTCAGGTATCCAACTTGACGAATTGTGAGAAGTTTGCTGGAATAATTTCAACGTCTTGCCGCTTGAGTTTGATTGAAGTTCAGCATTTTCGTTTCTCTTTGTCATTACTCTTCTCCAAAACTTACTAAACTAATCGCCAAGAAACATACAGATTGTTTAAATTTTATGTAATCCGGGATGACGTTAACATTTTAGATTTCCTTTCTTTACTGAATAATTCAAATAAATGAGATAGTTGTATTTTCATTATTTATTTAAAACGACACTGGATAATTCACCCCACAGATGATATATCAATATTAACGAGTATTATAGGTGTCCCGATTTGAGATGAGGAATCAATGTTTTTTTTAACAAAATAAGATGAAAGTCAGAGCATTAAACTGAAAAACAACAACAGAAATGATAGATGCTTCATCTGGAGTTTAGATGCTTAAAAAATAAAATAATATAATGTAGAAGATGATTACACTCCCAAGTGCAGGGGTCAGCAACCTCTTGGACTAAAAGAGCCAAACGTGAGTAGCAAAACGGTTGGGAAATTTTTGGGGAGCCAATTTTTTATTTAAAATATTCAAAGGTGTCTGTTAACATTCAACGATGTATTTTGCTATCCATTTAAAATTGTTTAGTAAAAGAGACGGAAGAAAAGAAAAGTGCATATTTAAAAGTTCATATTTCTTTTGTGCATAGAATAATAATATTACAAAAATCGCGAGCCAAACGTTGCCGACCCCTGCCCTATTGTGATTGCTGTGTGGGATTTCGAAGTTGAAATAAAAGTGATTTTTTACATTTATTTTGATAACGATTTTTAATTGATATTTCAACATGAATGAGGAAGAATATGGAAGTCTGGGAATTTTTAGGGCTTACTACCTGTCTCAGGTTGTTTCTTAGTGATCCCTTTATACACATGTAACGTTTACCATTCTACCCATGATTGACAACCACAGTACCCAAATTTCGGAGTTTATGTTTATGTTACAAGATTTTTGCGTTTACTCAACAGAGATGATTTACAATATAGAAATGAATTTATAGAGCTTGCGACCTGTAATCAACTGATTCAAGAGACAACTTTGTACATTGTATGTTTATATTTTATTCTACTCATATTTGACAACCATATTACTCAGATTTCGTAAATTATATGCATGTTTCAATTGAAAAGACCTAACGCATGCCTTACCTTCGACACCTATTGATAAAATTACTAAGTTTTTTGTTGTGTTCGTTTTACTAACGGATTCCTTCATGAATAATTCCTGAGTGTATCATGCATCATTATTTTTTTTGTTATTTCTTCGCAGTCACGCAGTGAAAGGATGTTTATGCCAGTGTCAAGTATTATTTTTATTTACAAACAAAAAAATAATATAAAATAATAATAACAAATAATACAAAATTTAAATTTTAAATCATTAAATTTTGGGTAATTGGCCAAAATAAAACTTCCATGTGAAGCCAAATCCAGAATTAGTGATAAAAATAGAACACATTTAAAATATTGTTTATTTAATGTAGATTTTTTACATATTATTTTTTAACATCTCATCAAAGATGAAGAAGAATATGGAAGTCTGGGCATTTACGGGGCTGACGACCGTCATGGGCTAGTTTAAGTGATCACTTTACACACGTGTAACATTCACCAATTCTACCTATTATTGACAACCACACTACTCAAATTCTTGGAAGTTCTATATATACATGAACCAATTTAGAAACCTTGTTCTTGAATCACTAGAACTTCACTAGAGACATCTATTGGTGAGATGTAAAGAAGATTTTTAATAAGCAGAAACTCTTATATTAGTATGGGAGGTCCGAATCCTGGATTATTATCACACACATGAGAAACGCCAGAAAATACCATTTTCATTTTTATTATTTAAGCTTATAATTTGACCAGATAATTTGACCACACTCAAAATGTTGTAAATAGATTTTTACCACAATAACCTAATTATTTTGTCTTCGCGTAATTAAAAATAAAAGTTACACTATCCACTATTGAATAAAGATGAGAGTAAAAAGAAGAAGATAATTCTTTATCTTTAAATCTCCATTGACTTTTTTTTAGAGGGTAAGGTACGTGATACAGTTGAAAAACATCCAATCGAGGCATACTTTTCATAGTAGACAAAACACGTAGAGCTGTAGATGGAGAAAGAGACTTTAAATAAGAATTAAGTTGTTGAAATATTACTTGAGTGCCCGGTGTAAGTGACAAAAGTTCTAGAAAGAATTATAGATAAAATGAAATCCAAGTAGATTATAAAATTTTATCATTTGATTTTATCTCAATTTCTTGACAGCTTAGCTTTGCTAGTTTTTAAATGATTTTCTCAGGGAAATACAATATAAAAGTACAAATTATGATAAAATGGAATGTCATTTAAAAAAACATTATGTTTATTTTTTATAACTTCAATATCGTTAGTTACCACAGAGAAACTTTTAAGATAAACTATACATTTTTAATTTAAATTTTACTAGGGAAATTCAACTTTTTCTTAAAATCTATTGTGACAGGTATTTTGATACATTCTGCATCATTTTTAAAAACCATATCATTTCAAATAAATGATGCGGAAAGCATCGAAATCATTGCAAAAGAATTCTAAAAATAGTGGTATTTATCAAGTAAAACTGAAATCAGAAATGGATATATAGACAAATATATTGATATTACTACAAATTAAAAAAACTGTTTAATAAACGGTTTAATAATTGGCCGACAAAACCGTCTTTAAATCTTTATTTCTACGTATTTTTCATTCGAGAAAAAACAAGATTTGTTATTAAACTCGCAATTTTATTTTTTTAAGGTTTTGGTTACTCCATTCCGAAAATAAACTCATGTTTATGCTTACATAAAAATTCTATTAAAATAAGACCGTAGGGTAATCAATATTATTTTTTATTATTTACTCTTACATTATTATCATAAAAATGAGTATGTATTGGTTTCCGTGTGTGACATAAAAACGTGACACCATGCTTTGACGTAAAAACAATTATGGCAACTCTCGTTCATATTGATAAAGTATTATATGTGGGTACCCGTAATAAAATAAACACCCAGAAAATATTAGGCTTTCATGAATAAGGAGAGTTTTTATGATTAATAGGTTTATGTGCAAAAGTAAATGATGTTTATTTTATTATCGCTAAAGTAAAACTATTGCAGATTTTATCCAATTCAGTTTCCTAATAAAAGCAAACTAAAACTGCAATAATTGTAAGAAAAGTATCTCTTAAATAATATAATCTAGTACCTTTTACGATGCTCTGAATACGTTTGGGTATGAAAACGTTCAAAAGCTATATTTCCGTTAGTTTATTTCAACACAATACGACAGATCTCTTAGCAAAAGCTCGCTATAAAGTCTGAAAGCTTTCTTTGCGAGAACCATTAATGGCGCAAGTTTTAAGTATTCAGGTGACGATTTTATTATGGCGGGTCAAAAGGAGTCAAACGAATGAATCTTTTTCACTGAAAGTACTTTCATCGGGATATATGTATATAATACTAACGTTTTCTTGTTTTATTTTTAAATGGTAATTGTTTATATTAATACTTACAAAAAATAAACCTAAGTACTATTGAGTATGGATAAGGGTTAGAAATTAATAAGTTATACATGTATAATCTCCTAAACATAATAATAATTTCGAAAAATTTATATCGCGCAATTTTCGTAAAATACTACCGGAAGATCTCTTAATTATTTATCATTTGCCATTTCTGTTTCACAAGCATATTTAAAAACTATTTTTGTAAAATAAAGTATTTTAATGAATGAGCGTTACCTTGAAATTTTATAAAATTTACATGAGGACTTGCAAAATGAGACGCTTTTTAAGTGGATATTCGCAAATACAGAATTCAATCCACCCGAGACCACTGGAAAGGTCACATGTCTGTTTTCACCCGATTGTTTTAAAGAATGTATTTTGGATTTATTTTCTTCTAAGAATATATAAAGAAAAAATATTTTATATATTTTTTACTCATTACCTTACAATAACTGTTTTCTTTTCAATTTATTATTTTATAAAATTATTTCAAAGAAAAACCGTTTTTTTCAATGTAAAAACGGTGTTTCAAGAAAAAAAATAATTACGTAATGTGTTACTTGAATTTAGAGAAAATTAAGTTGCGACTTAACGGGTTCTGGGCCTTAATATGTTTTTAGCTGTTTTAACCATTTTATCATGTAATAAGATGTTTTTAACCTAGAAAATCGACATTTTGACGTATTTTTGTTTGGTTATAGATTTTTTTTTAATAAACTAATAAAATAAAAAATAATATGAAACACAGATAAGCCACGTGGCTCCATCTTTAAATTTATTCCAAGGAATATAACCTCTCACCGAGAAATTAGACGAGCAGAAAGTTGCCAGATTGCGGAATAATTTCATTAATGACAGTCTCAATTTTCTCCAGCTTCGACAATTTGGCTTCAGTTACTACTGCAATAAAAGATACAGTGTTCCGCTTGACAAACTTTCCAGTTCAAATCAAAGAGTTCCCGAGTTCAGGTTCAAGCAATTTATACTTCTTCGAACGATTTCATAGGATTTAGAATTTTGCGAATTATTATTATTTGTCTTTACCAATAATTTCTCTACATAACTAATTGATGCAGTTTATTTTCATCCGTACTATTTTCATCTATGCTAAAAAAATATATTTCACGCTGCAGGCAAAGTAATGAAAAATTTTTATTTTTTATAAACCTAAGAACCATAAGACCTCGTTTTATAACCAACAATAACATTTTTCTCTCAGACGAAAATGTTAATATTTGTGTATATATGTATATATAACTGTATAAATATATATATATGTATATTATATATATATATATATATATATATATATATATATATATATATATATATATATATATATATATATAGCTATATATATATATATATATATATATATATATATATATATATATATATATATATATATATATATATAGCTATATATATATATATATATATATATATATATATATATATATATATATATATATATATATATATATATATATATATATATATATATATATATATATATATATATATATATATATATATATATATATATATATATATACAGTGGTGTGCCTTATTAATAGACCCAAGACAGTAATTGTTTTCATCATCACTTTTTTGTTTAAAAAAAACATAATAACAGCATTATTTGAAAATGTATTTTTATTACATTAATAGATAGCACTTCTGACAACATTATAAGATAGTTTTTACACCTAAAAATACTAAGTTACGAATTCGACAGCGGAAATTAGTTGTCAAGACGGCGCCGTATGAGTAACGCGCGGTTTTTCGTCTAGTGTTTGCGGAACAATTTTTGAAAACAGGCATTCAATTAATTTATTTTTTTCTATTGAATGCTTATTTTATATGATTGTTCATGTCTATTGTTAAATATTGTGTAGTAAATATCATGCTTAAGTACAAAAATTTAACAATATATGTGTTTTTTAGAATGGGGAAAGTTTTTGATTTGTCACATAAGAAAATTGGCCAAATATCTGATTTGATTTAGGCAAATATAATGTCATAGTATGAAATAGCTAATATTGTAGGGGTATCATGGAGTTTGGTGAAAAATATAATGAAAAAAATTGATTCTGAGGATAGTTTACGCAACAAGCGTAAGGGTAAATCTGAGAGTAAAAGTGTTACAACCCCAAGAACGAAAAGACAGATTCGTGATTTATGTTTGAAAAACAGAAAAATTCCAAAACGTTAGCTTACTTAACATATAAACAACAAGGGATTTAATATTTCTCAGCGTACAGTGAAGCGACGGCTTGCTGAAGTTGGTATAAAGGCGCGCAAACCTGCCCGCAAGCCAATGTCAACGGAGGCTATGATGAAAAACGTTTGAAATGGGCATAAAAGTGCAATTTTTTTACAGTTGACGATTGGAGAAGGGTAAATATCTTAAGTGCTTTAAATTTTTCAGTTAAAAACGATATCTTCTATTTTCAACAGGTATGTTTCTCGGATGAATCAATTTTCCAAATCTTGACTGATAAGTCGCAATTTTTAAGGAGGAGGCTGGGTGAAAAATACCATCCCGATTGTATTGTTCCGACCGTAAACCATCCCATACATGTCATGGTAGGGTCTGTGATCAATTTCAGAGGTACTGGACGACTTTAAATAGTGCAAGGTACAATGAAACAAGACCAGTACAAGAAAATTTTGGAAGAGCGCCTCTTGCCTCAGCTATCTGAATGGTTTAGCGATGGTGTAAAACTTATTTTTATGCACGATAGAGGTCTGTGCCATAAAATTAGGACTATAACTAAGTTTTTAGCTGAAAAAAATATCACTGTCTTAGACTGGCCTGGGAATTTCCCTGGCATGAATCCAATCGAAGATGTGTGGGAGCTTATGAAGCGTGAAGTCCATAAATCTACAAGAATTACATAACAAGAGCTGATGGAGAAACTAATTGACATCTGGCATTGCAATGCCCACCTTTAGATGGTGGTAAAAAAAATGCATAGAAAGCGTGCCACGCATGATAGCATCCCTTATCGCCGCAAAAGGAGGTCACACAAAATACTGATTTTACGTCTTGCATTGCTTTTATTTTTTTTTATCTCTATAATAAAATTCTTAGAATGTTAAAATTTATTTCATTGAATGCGCAATATATCAACAATTAATCATTTAAGTAAAAAACATTTAAAAAATCACACGATTGGTAATGATAGCAAAAGAATTGTAGCTGTATTGTTATTTGCTTGTTGGGTCTATTAATAAGGCACATCACTGTATTTATATATATATATATATATATATATATATATATATATATATATATATATATATATATATATATATATATATATATATATATATATATATATATATATATATATATATATATATATATATATATATATATATATATATACATATAAACAAATTAATGAATATGTATTGATGGATGTTATTTTTTGGTCTGTATTGGATGAAATAAAAAGAAACCCTTCTAAATTAATTTATTTTATAATGTTGTAGACTTTAACCTATTATAGCAATGCTTAGCTATCATTAATTCCCCAGTGTAGCTGTGAGAAACTCGTTTGTGATGCACCTTGATTTCCTGGGTGTGAAAGACATGTTCACTGGTCAACAGTATGCGTTGAAATAAATATTTTTTATTTTTTATTTCATGAAGCACTTAGTTGGAAATCACTGTTTTAAGAAAGCTTGAAGCATTTTCAAATAATTTATGCTTTCTTAATCATATTTTCTTTTAATATATGAATTTTATCTTAAATAAGGTGTTCCTCTTCAGTAATAATCCGATGAAAGTGGGACACAGTGTATATAATATGAAGTAAGTAATAAAGTTTATGAGTCATTTTCATAAATGAGTAATTTTGTAAAATAAGGTTAACTGGGGTTCATTACAAACCTTGAGGTTAAGTGTGCAAGCCTTTTAGTTTCGTATGGCATATATATTTTATAACAAAAATGAAAAACAAAAACGTATTTTTTTAATGAAACAAGTATTCACCTAAAACAAAAAAGTAACACTCGCTTTTATTTCTTAAAATAAAATACATTCTTCAAAAATTGTATTATCATTTTTTTTTCAATTAAATTTTTTATAAAATACATGTATCTTATAAGATAAAATACTTGAGAAATAAAATATCTTTCCTTGGCACGGGATTGCAAATATAATTCAAAACACTACCTAATGTTATACTTTTTTATATATAAATACGACTAGTAGAACGAGAACTACAGAATTTCTCATCAATAGGTATAGAACAGTTAATGCCAAATCAATAAATAATAAATGTTTTCTAGAGGAGTTATAATGTAGTTGGATGGTTTTATTGTATAAATCATTATGATTACTTTATTAACAAATATTTACTGCCGTAAAATTAACCCTTCAACGTTATTAAGTACATTATTATTATCTTCAACGTAATACGTAACCTGGAAACCTATTTTATCTGCAAGCATAATCGTGCAAACATTACTGCCTACATGAATATTACTTAACTTTAACAGTGTTATAGATTACTTTGATATAAACGTGTTTCCATAGACTTCATGAGTTGATATATTATAAAGCTTTTATATTTTTTTTGGTCGAATAAAAATGAATTTTATTTATGTGTGCAACGAAGTTTTGAATGTAAATTAGTATTATTCTTTTGGTAAATTTATCCCTGCACTAACTCCCATTGCTTTCTGTTCAAAGCTGGGCTTTAAAAATCTTTATACGATAGGACTCATGCCTTCTCTAAGCTCCTCCACACTTCACTTTGATCTTTTTATTCTTCTCTTACTTTCTTTTTTTGCTCAATTATTTTGGTGGTAGTGTCGTGGTGACGCAGAATATGTACTATTATTTTCATTATTTTATTTTTTGTCGTTTCTTACAAGGTTTGTATATTTTATTTAAAAAAATGCTTTAAAAAAAGTTTTTAAACAAGGTAGGCAGTAGGGTTGGGTGAGGATTAGAGGTTGTAGGCACTAGTCGTATTTCTATATGGAACGGGAGTGATTCAGTGTATGCACTGTTTTATTGCCTATACCATATATAGAATGCACGCCTCTGTTCCCTTCCATTCTTCTCCGATACATCTTAATGTTTCATTTCTATTTATTTAATCGTTTGTTTTAGTCCAGAAAAGTTTCAAAACCATGGAGTTTTATACGCCGGACAAAGGTTTAAATAAATTTTTTCTTGGTCTTTTTACTATTAAAGGATATTCAAGGAGCTATAATTCCAAGATTTCGAAAATTTCTATCTTTTCATTTTCTATCGAAACATAAATAACAAAGCCATCAAATCAACGGGGTCAAATATATTATACGTTTATATGTACATATTGTCAACAGTGGGGATCGCATTTATTTTTTTCCTGCAATTTATTTACGTCGTTTAGCAAAAGATTAAGTATCAAATTAATATCAATAAATAGGTACAAAGTAGCGGAAAATATAACAAAAACCGAAAAGAAAAATATCCTGGTAACTTTTATTACGAAAAGTAATTTTGTTCTTTCAAATCAGAGCAAGGATAATGTTTATACTTTATCTTGGCCATAAATACCGTTCACGTTATTTTTTAACGTAAATAATCCACTGAAAATAAAAGCTTTACAAAAACACAGAGTTTTTTATATTTTTATTTAATTGTGAAATACAAACGATAAAAAAGTATTATTTGCAAAATTGAGATATATTTTTTCAAGTTGAGGGTGGCTTAATTGATTATTATAATTGTTAGAAAGTGATAAAACAACTGGTATAATAATCAAAGTTGTCACAATACTATTGGTGTAATTTTGATGAAAAAAATATATTATTAATTTAAAACATTATTCAAAATAATTAGTTAATTAATTGAAAAAGAAAATACTTAACTAAACAACTGATTATCGTCTCGCTTACCGCAGGGGTAGGCAGAGAGAATAGATACGCCACTCTGTCTTCGCTAACAATCTTCCTTTCTTCCCCATTTATGCATCTCGTCATACATACCCACCGTATATTCTGACTCCTTACCTGACCACATTCAAGTATTAGAAATACTCGATCATGCCAAGTTATCCTCAGTCTACCGTTCTATCCTCACTCATTCTTTCCGCGTAACCATACCATTTAGACTCACCTTTTTAAAAGGATAATGCTTATGTTAGCCTTACACTCTTTCTTTATTTCAACATTTTAACATCTATCATACATCGTTTTGCCTGATCGCATATTGACTATATTAAGTATACTTTCATTATTCTTTTCCCAACTTCATGCTCCGCTGCCTTATATCAGGGTTAATACAAGGACTTCATTGTGCACTGCTAGCTAAGCTTCCGCTATCAGGCTTTTATTTGCTATATCTGATTTCAAGATACTTTAAAAAAATCGGAAATATTTTGTAAAAAGTATTAACATACCATCCACCAATTCCCTCGTTATTTTTATTTTTATTATCAATAGCTTTTACTTATATCTTTAGAATATTATTGAGAGAAAAATTAAATGATGTTTATTTTTTTGTTCGTGGCAGAATTCCAAATCCTCCCCTCAATCCTCACTCACTAAAATACTCGATATTTTTTTCAACTGTATCATAAGCCCCATCGTACATTATATTGGAGCTTGCCTTTCATCTCAAACATTAAATAAATTTGTCAGATGCTAAAAAAGTCTCTGCAAACCTCAAGAGATTATTTGAGCTGCTTTGCTCGTTAAATTAGATGTGAGCAAAAAATAACCTTCGTTTATAAGAGATACATTTTCTAAGCCGATTGCCGAAAACCTTACTTACCTAATTAGGCAGAATTAATTAAAAAAAGTAGCTTTCTAAAACGACAGATAGCCATTATACACAACATTGATTACTCGACGCTTAGTAGCATAGCAGAGATTCTCAACTATTTTTGTCTGGCGGCTGGCTGTCAAAATATCTCGTCAAATTAACCCCTTGTAAAAGGGGTATTTATTTCCCACTTTTTAACAGCCTTTTCAGATCCCGTAGCTCAATTTTCTTTTAATCTGAAATATTATTAACTTATTTAAAATTTGTTGATATGAAAATTAATACTTTTATGTATGCAATAGAAAAAACATATTATATGTAAAAAACTACTTGGGTTTTGGGAATTTGGTATTAAAAACCACTTTCATATTATTTTTTGACATTTCAATAAGAATGAAGAAGAATATGAAAGTCTAGGCATTTAGGCTTACGACTGTCATAGGCTGGTTTGAGTGATCACTTTATGTTGTGCTTATGTAAAGTCACTTAAACCAGCCTATGATGGCTATACTAGCCTAGATTTCCATATTTAATTATAAATTAAAAATAGAGAAATATTTTTTATTTTTATTTAAACAAATATTTCATTTTCATACTATTTCTGTGAGCCTAAGCGACTCATTATTAGAAATAGGTATCAATTTTCGGTAGAGGGGTCGAACCGAGAAACTCTGACTTAAGAGTCCGCGACACTAACCACGGGACCACAACCCGATATTCTTCTTCATCTGTGTTGAGATGTCAAAGAAAACGCCTGCTTATATCCTTGCCACATTTTTAAAATTCAATTTAAAAGTATCATAGCAGTAAAAATTTTAAATTTTAAAATAAAATGGGGCTCTTGTGAAATCCAAGTTGGAGTTCTCATTCCCGTGTGTTCACCTCAGAGAACATCGCATTATACAATTGTAGTGTGTTTTTGTGTACTACAAATGCAAGTTTGGTGTTGCGTGGTGTACTACATTTTTTTTATTGTACGACTCCCATCACTACCATGTTGCCAGATAGACATAGGTTTAGGTATGACTATTTTTAAGACTGCCAAAAATTTTAAATCAAACATTTATTCTTCATGGGATTCAATATTTATGATGATTAGTTTACATCTTTCATGGTCAGTCTACACCAATGTCTTTATTTTGCTCGTCTCTTCAGCTCGGCGTACCCGCTTCAATTCATTTCGGAGATAATTTGGTCCGAGTAGGTTTAGCGGGTCGTGCTCTGTAGTTAAATCAAACACTGGATATTTTTATCTTAATTTCGAGTATACTATAAAATGAGACTTAATTATGGAGGCATTTTTTGAAGAAAAAAATCCATCTTATAGTCTGTAAATATAGTTTTAAGAATTGTCAAAGAGATTCTCGTTTTTTACTACATATTTTTCAAATGTGTTTTTTAATTGACCGTTATTTTTTAAATATTTTTCTACATAAATGGAGAATGTCAGTAACAAAAAAATTGTTTGCGATGTTTAATATTTTTTTAAATTACAGATGTAAGTGTATGTAATGGGTACTTTGAAGAAAAATATTAATGACAATATTTATTTTTTCTGTTCATATGTTGGCAGATTTCGAAAATAATTGAGTTTGTTATTTTTTTTAAATTTAAAATAATATATTTTGTACAAATATTGTAACAATTTTTTCTTTTTCTTTCAGAAAGACGGATGGGCCTACACAAGAAATAAAACACAATAAAAATGAAAGGAGTATACATGTTTAAAATTCAAAGTGCGTCTCTTTTTCGATACGTGATTAAAGTTTTAATGATGAAAACGCTAATTAATTTATCTTTCCATACATCATAAGGTCGTAAAATGATATTAAGCTCAGAATTCTTCCCTCTCAAACGCCCGCCCAGAACTTTTATGCGAAATTTTAATTTAATTAAATCTCGTTTATCATCTTCTTTTTTCTGTGCAATTTTTTGTGTTTTATTACATAATCACCAGACGAAGGGATTAATTTTAGGCCTAAATTCTACGAAGGTGCTTCAAAATATTACACTCCAAAATAAAAACTTATTCGTGTTTGATAATATCACCAAAATTGATGAATCGAAACTATATCAACCGTGGAAATACGTTTACAGTAATAGTAACAGTTTTAGTGATTCGAGTTTTATAAAAAATAATTTTTCAACACATGTGCATTCGTACTTACTTAAAAAGGAAAATAAATCTAAAAACCCTTTATTTAACAACCAACTGTCGAATACATTAAAAAATCAATCTTCAGTTTCAAAAGATGTCTCTAAAATTAATGTTACTAGTCTTAATTTATTAAACTTTATTGAAATAATGGCAAACGAATACGTAAATGATTCAGCAAAAAATGGTACTAAGTCCCTTCCAGTGAACACAAAACATCTACAGGATAAATTGAACAACTTCACCAATGAGGGGAAGTCTCATTCAATTTCAATCAATCCTTACAGCACTTCAATAAGGCATAACTGTACAGATTGGAAATGTATTATCATAACCTCTTCGTTGCTTTCAATCGAAAGAAAAATGAATGATTCGATCCGCCGAAAGACAAACGAATCAATTACTTTGAAAATTAATTCCTCAAATATTATTCCTGAAACCGAAAACAACAAAACATTTAGTATATCGAATGCTGAAATCACAACCAAAATGAATTCTCCTTTCAACATAACAGAACGCGGTGAAACTCAAATATTTGCGTTGACTAATTTCTTTCCAACGCTCGATAATAAATCGAAAAATGTTTCGATTGTACATTTTCAACAATCTGTGGACCTTGGTAAAGGATTTGGGAATAAAACGTTTTCTAAAGAAGATTATCCCAAAGTTAAAAGAGGAAATTTTAAATCACCGGATAAATCTTTCTTGAAAGACGATGAAGGAAAGTTTAGCTATGATCTCAGTTACGGAGCGCAAACTAGTAGAATTAAATCAGATAAAGGAATTAGTACCCTTCTCGGCCCGTTAGATTTAACGCCACTGCTGAAAAAGATAAAAAACAAAGAAATTGAAAAGAAAAAGGAGTATACAGCCTTTTTTAGTGAACAAGCTCAAGATTTTCCCGGACATAAAGCAGCAGCCAATCCCGATCTTTCACGAACGCAGAAAAGCTCGACACAAATCACTAGTGAAATGTCTCCAACAACAAACCGAGTGCCTCGACTAAAGGACGCGTCGAGCATAGTTTCTAACCCTAATGTCAACCATCTGAAAACTTCCCAACACTTTCAAGAGGCGACGGTCGATAAGTACGGTAAGGATCTCATCGGAGAGTTTTTCACAAGAAGTAGCGTAATTAAGTCTACCGAAAATATGACTTCTTCAAGAGCTAGTGATCTTGTAACGGAAACCGTTTTGTATAATCAGCTAGAATCATATTCCGCCGACGATGTTACGCCAAAGCAAGCTCTGAAAGTTGAAAACCTTTTTTATAATGATACAGAAAACCCTTCCGAATGCCATAAAAATCAAAGTGTCGTAAACAATACATGCGTGAATTCAAACAGTTCTCATATAATAAACGTTTTTGTCAATTCTTCAACTATTTTAAACGAGACATTAAAATTTAATGGAAGCATTTTGACGAATAATCCTTCTATGAACTCAAACTTTACACTTACGACTTTAATAAATCAATCGATAATTTTAACTCCTCCCTCTACAAAAGTTCCCGAAGGAAAAAAAAAATTTCCGTCAGTAGGAATCAATCCGTATAAGTATTCAACCGAGCCGTATAATGTAGATACATTGCCAGTTTCGGACAATAACACTTACGTCAGTCGTAACAATGAAAGTTTTTTATCCAACAATACCACTATACAATCTGAAATAAATCCTTCAACTACTATTTATACAACATTAATTCAACCCGAGGCACCTCTATTACGGAGCACTAGCAACGTAGGAGTATTCCTTAACCAATCTACTACGTTAAGAAGTTTAAGTGAAGTTGAAGAAAACGTGACATTAGACGTTTACACATCAAGTGCGCTATACACTTTAGTTTCTAATTACGGGTTAACAACAGTTCCCAGTGTAAATTATTCGTTCCCTAAACAAAACGAGGAATCCAGCAGTTTAATTAAAAGTGAGGATCGATGGTCGGACGCAAAAGTGAATGTAAGCATGCAATCCAATAGCTCTGGGACAACGAATAACTCCAACTCGTCAGACAGTGATGCTAATTGGCCTGTCAAATTAGCATCTGTTGTTGAAGGAGATATCATCCTTGGTGGGCTTATGATGGTAAGTAATTCAGATGTGATATTTTTAGATTTACGATTTACATGTTGAATATGTTCGCAGTTATAGAGGTGTGTTCAAAAACACAATACGAAATTGAGTATTTCGAAAAAATCATGTT
Organism: Brachycentrus maculatus; assembly: GCF_059751285.1. Lineage (NCBI taxonomy): Eukaryota > Metazoa > Arthropoda > Insecta > Trichoptera > Brachycentridae > Brachycentrus > Brachycentrus maculatus. The sequence continues at coordinate 2,243,217 of NW_028280786.1, forward strand.
TAAATTTAATGAAATGTGCAGATTTATAATATTTTATTTTTCTTTTTACATGAAATTATGTATTTTGGATCTAAGGGCACACCTAATGTGGAGCTTTCATACGAAAACACTTTTGTTTATTTATTTATTATATTTTACATACTATCAATATTTTTTAATGAACGCCTCAATAAGCAAAACCCGTGACGAGAAGTTCATTTATATTTAAAAAAATATTTTTATGTATATTACAAATGATACAATATAAAATCAAATGATAAACACACTAATTATGTATATTAATAGAACATAAATATAAATAAATAAATTTCATGGAAAGGAAAACTATCTTTGTTCTCGCAACTTTAAAAAAATGTGGAAAAGAAAATAAACCTCAAATTTATTTATTTTCACTAAAAACTTTTATTTTTTTTCTTGTTTCATATAAGCTCTTAAAGTTGGTACAGTTGGCAAACACCAAAGTAATGTTTTGGAAATACATGTGAAATTCAATAAACACAATGTGAATTACAACTTTCGTACAATAAATCAGTAGCGTTTCGATTCTTAAACATAATTCAAAGTGATTAACGTCTTATAGACTTAAATTTATTTTAAATTTATTTTAAGAAGGCAGGAATCTCATTTATTTTAATGGTTGCTAAGAGAACACTATCCCGTTAAGAAAAATTTTAATGGTGTCGTTTTTTACTCTTCGAACATTTTTATTTCACAATGTTTAAATCCTTAAACTCAACATTGAAATATAAAACAACCCAACAACCATTTTCACTTTGAGAATGTTTATTTTCTTAAAGTGAGCTAGAGACGGGAAGGTGTAAAAGAAATATGGCTGACAAAATGATGTATTTTCAGGTCTGTAAAGTGGCCAAAAAGTTATGTGTACCTACATAAACATACTAAGCATACATAGTTTATAAGTTAAAATAATTCACCTTTTTCTTAATGTTAGGTTTGAGAAGTATTATTTTTTTTGTACATGTATGCATTTAATGGATTTCAAAATTGCAAAGTTCATATTCATACTATAATAATCATCCCTACAAACGTATCGATAACGCGTGCCAAAACGACAGATACTTATGTTTCATTATGATCAAATATCGTGTCATCATGATCATTTGATAATCACGTCGATTCGAATACTACTCGTTTAATTTTTTTTAAAGTATTTTTACACATATTTCTTTATTAAATGATGATGTATTATTTATCGTTTTTTTATGGTAAAATCAACACAAAATCGAATCAAATTGTTTTGCGTAAGAAACGGTACATGTATCCACTATGTCATTTGAGTTGAAAATGTGTAAAATATGATATTAATAAAAAGCAAAAATAAATCATCAAGATACTGAAATGTTGAAAATAAATCATTCTCGTGGTAATTAGAGAATGTATAATTAATTTCCCATCGCCATTTGGAAGGTTTACTTTTTATCATTGAGCAAAATTAGCCCAGAAAATTATTCCTCAAAGTAGAGGTTTTTCTTATTCTTTATGAATATTCAAAATAATTTCTGAACCTTTTTAAATTCAGCTTGAGGAGCTTTTAAGAACTTTCCCGAAATAAAAGGCCTTTATTATTTGCAATGATTTAGAATCTCATTAAAAATATTTATTTATGTATATTGGTATGCGAATAAATTTGCATATTTCTATATGTAATTTTATCAAATTTATTTATTAACAACAGCTCCATGTGCAATATATTTAATTTATATATTGTTTAAGAGTGTAATTTACCTAAAAATGCATAAAATGCATATTTCGAAATACTTTGAACACAATATTTCATTCCTTGTGTTTACCTCATTCATACAACATACAGCCATTTTTTTTATAATACTGCTTTAAAGTTCGAATTATTTAGTGAACTGGTAACAGGTTTTTTAGATTATTTTTTTGACGTCTCAACAAAGATGAGGAAGAATATGGAAGTCTAAACATTTACGGGCTAACGACCGTGATAGAAACATTCACTGATTCTACCCATGATTGACAACCACACTACTCAAATTCTTGGAAATTCCAGTTGTATTGCTTGATTTCTATGACGGTCATAAGCCCCATAAATGCCCAGACTTCCATATTCTTCTTCAGCCTTGTTGAGATGTCAATCACAAAATCATTTAAAAATAACTCCTAATTGGAGATAATTCAGATTTGTTAACAAGTATTTGGACACACTCAAAATGTTGTAAACTGTTTTTTTTTATCAGAGTTAGGATAAAAAATGCAAACAATATATTTTGTTAAATTTACGTCACGAAAACGCTATAAATAAGAGAATCCTGATGTAATCTCATTTAAAACAAAATATTCAATGGAGTCTGCCGATAGCATAGTAACATTGAAAATGTTTGTTTAGGTCCATTCGAGGGAAGATCGCGTGACGTGTGGTCCGATAATGCCCCAAGGGGGGATTCAGGCCCTCGAAGCCATGCTTTACACCCTGGACCGCCTGAACTCTAACCCTTTGTTCATGCCTAACGTCACCCTCGGAGCCCATATCCTGGACGACTGCGATAAGGACACATACGGCCTGGAGATGGCGGTAGACTTCATCAAGGGTAAGTATTTAAGTGAACGTTAACTAGCAAACACGATTAATTTCGTAGAGATTGGGGTAATCTTAAGTATCGCCGATATCTCTGTATGAAATTTGAAGTAGACATTTTAAAGTTTATCGTAAAAGCAGCTCCATAGTCGACAGCTCAGTGCACTGGTTCTGCCAGAAAATATATTTATTTAACGCAGAATTAATTTTTCACCACTTTTATTTTTTGTAACATTAAACGGTTTCTAGATAAAAAAAAATGTTGTCTTCTTTAGTGATGAATAAATACATCCCCATAGGTTGAAAACAACTTTTTTAAAAATTTTACAACAACTCTGAAACAAATCGGATATCTACCTTATTATAAGTATCCCACCCAACTTATATATGCAATATATATATATATATATATATATATATATATATATATATATATATATATATATATATATATATATATATATATATATATATATATATATATATATATATATATATATATATATATGTATATATACGTATGTATATATATATATAAATATATATATATATATATAAATATATATATATATATATATATATATATATATATATATATATATATATATATATATATATATATATATATATATATATATATATATATATATATATATATATATATATATATATATATATATATATATATATATACATATTGCATATATATATATATATATTGCATATATGAGTTGGGTGGATTAATAATAATAAGGTAGATATCCGATTTGTTTCAGAGTTGTATTATTTCAATGATTAATATTTCATCTTCAAAATTATTAAGTAAAACGCCCATTCAATAATGTATTTATTCAGTCGAAATGAAAGCATCTTAGAATATTAATCTCGAAAAAAGCCTTTAAGTGGATTACCAAAGCTCCTTAAAAAAACATCCCCTGAATAAACTAACCTCAAAATGTTCTGCTCATAAATACAAGAAAATTGTTTTTACTTCCTTAATTATACCAGAAATTTTTGTATTTTCAAAACCATGATACTTGTAAAAATAAAGCTTCTTTATTATTTACGCACTGAAAAGAAATAATGATTATAATGAAATAATAGATTATACCATTTTTTACTCAAAGAAAATATTGACATTAATTTTTGAATCGACTCGTAAAAAACTAGCGCTACCTAACGGTAAAAGTCTTCAAATTCTTATTTCGATATGGCGAGCGTTCAGTCGTATACTACAAAATCTTTCAGTCTACAAAATGTTTTAGTATTACATCACTCGTTCTGTTATTCTTACAATTAATACCCTCTGTATTTCGTATTTCACACATAATATTAATAAATTTAAATCACAGGGATGAGCTGTCTACTTGACTTTGAGTTGAAATTAAAACGGATTTAGATTTTTTTCTGATTTCAGCACGAATCATTATAATTGCATAGTTACATCTCTCAGTGTCAAATTTTGACAAATTTACGTTACCATTTTGATTAGTTTTGTATCATAATTTCTAGCTCAGATTACCATTCTGGTTACAACCACTTACCCAAATTTGAGCGATTTGATTTTCGTTCAATGTATGTCGTATTGATTAATGATTAAATTCAATAGATCAATTTTATGATGTGCTATTATTGGCTAATAAATTAATATGAAAAATCACAAGACTATGGGTAAAATTTTTAATGAAATCTGTGGAGAATTAAGGGATAAATAATATAAAGGTTTAAACTTTAGATATTCGAATAAACGAAAAACGGATACCGCTATACGTCATCATTTTACGTGATCGGGTGTGTAATGCAGCGTATCCCGAAATTTCTCTGCTTAAAAGAGCTATAATAGTCTCTGCTTAAAAGAGCTATAGTGTGGATTGTTTGTCTACCATTACTTACCATATGTGTTATAATATTAACGGGGGGGTGGGTGGGTGGACCATAGACATCAACAAATAGAGCCGCCAATAATCTAGCAATCGCATCAATATTAAAATAAGTCCAACGTCTATGTGACGTCATTTATTACCAACTTATGAAAACAACGTTTTTACGAAGGGGAATTTTCCAAAAGAAAATGATGATATTGATTATATCGGCTGTTATAAACACAAAACGATTCTAATACAATCCTTTATGGGTTGAGTATGTTAAATAGATATTCTTCCCTTCTGAAAATGATCCATTACAGTATATAGATACTTCCTGTGTTGAGAGGGGCGTGATAGCTCACCGCCTAGCTGTGTAATTCAGACTCCACCCTCTATTGTGGAGTTAGGCAAATATCAAATCGGTCGAAACAACGTTACCAAAAGCCTTTGGTTAATTTACATCCTTATTATTATCATACAATACATCAACGCGTTCTGTAAACACGCTCAACAGTTTCTAATGAGAAAACCTCAGCATAATATAATTAACTGCTTTGTATAATAAAGCAATTGAGAATATATCCGATATTATCTGCCATACGAGATCCAACCCTGACTCAACGTATATTAGATAAACCAATGTACGTGGTTTTAGGAATCAAATCAGAGGTACATTTTTCTTCTGAATTAGTTTCAAATATTGGATATAAAAACGAAATTAGTTTTTTTAATTAATGGTTTTAAAAAATATTACATAACTGACTGCTGTAAGTTTATTTTAATGCAAAGGATGAAAAACGAGTGACATCTCTATAATTGTTTTGTTAATTCAACCGCTCATGTAAAGAGATTTTTATTTCTGAATAAAATACAGTCCATGTTACTTTAAATTGTGATATATAATTTTAAAATGTCATTTCATAGTTTATTTATTGTTTCGGCATTCACTTTGCGGTAAGACATGGTGAAAATGTAAAAGAGAAAGACATGTCGTTTTATCACTTGAGTTTATTTTACTATGACGACTAGTTTTGGAAGCTATGCTTCCATCTTCAGGTCTAAATATAAACTGATAAATAGTTTTCAGCATAGCTGCTGAAACTAGTCGTCATAGTAAAAATAAAGTCAAGTAGAAAAACAAGTTTTTTTCTTTTACAATTTCATCATTAATAGTATTCCATAATGCCCAAAGTTAGACGAAAATGTGTGTTCTATCCCTTCGTGTACGAATATTTGTTATAATAATAATAATAATAATAAAACCCTTATCCACACCCCAATGGTGCAAAGGGCACTGTGTCATATAAACGCAGTGTTATCTTGATCGTTTACACATGAAGGAAAGGTGATCAGCCCTCCGCTTCAGGCACCAGTCCATGGTAATATTTAATAAATATTACAGTGAAAAAATCACTCATATTTATTTTACCCCCCTTGGGAATCGAACCCGTGACCTCCAGAACGGTAGCTGAGCGTGCTGACCATTACACTACGGAGGCGGCGGTTGTTATAAACCACTTAAATAAATTTGGAATTCGTTGTTTTGCCTTCGTTAAGACTGGTATGAATTATTTATTTAATTACTTTACGGGCCATGAAAACAAATACAATTTTTTAATATTGGAGTAGGTACTGTGGCTTTTATAACTCGTTAAAACTCGTTAATATAAGAACGAAAACATCACGAGTTCTGAATAAAATATTGCTTGCTTGGAGTACAGAACGACCAAATCTCTGAGCAAACTGGATTTGTAGATGACACCGACTGTGATTTTCCCCAAAAACTTTTTGTTTGTTGTCCTTGACAAAACTTGTCCGCCTCTGTAGTGTAATGGTCAGCACGCTCGGCTACCGTTCTGGAGGCCCCGGATTCGATTCCCAGGGGGGTCAAATAAATATAAGTGATTTTTTCACTGTAATATTTATTCAATATTACCCTGGACTGGTACCTAATGCGGAGGGCTGATCACCTTTCCTTCGTGTGTTTACGATCAAGATAACACTGTGTTCATATGAAGCAGTGCCCTATGCACCATTGGAGTGCGGATAAGGGTTTTATTATTATTATTATTATTTTCCTAAGAGGAATAACATAGACATCCTCTTACTCTAAAACTATTTTACAACGCTTTTGTTAGAAGCCAATTAGACTATGGCAGTATCATAATTGACCCCCTCCTAATATACTTATTGAATAAACTGTCTGTTATTCAATACAAATGCTTAAGAATCATCCTGGGTGCGATGAAGTCTTCCCCCAAAAATGCTCTCCAATTAGAAGCAATGGATGCTCCTCTAGACATTAGAAGACAATATCTATCTGACAGATACATGATAAAATGTTTAGCTTTTGAAAATCACCCATCTCTTTTGGCATCTAAGAAATTACTAAACTCTGTAATATCTAACCGTGTGTTACATAATAGGCCTTATCCAGCACTCGGAAAAAGTGTTGAAAAACTGTCAAAATTTATCCCAGAAATATTCCGATCTCCCACCCCCTCCCTTTATAACTTCCCTTACTCTCATCATATTTTTTCCCCAAATATTATAACCCACATCGGAGTTGGGACTAAATCCCCTAGTCCGATTTCCCTTTTCAACTCTATAATTTAATCAAAATGGAAAGACTGGTCTTTATTCTTCACAGACGGATCCAAATTGGAAATATCTGGCTATTCAGGAGCTTCTTTTTACAGTCACGATGATGGTTACTGTGCCCAATTCAAACTACCTCAACCTTCGTCAGTTTTTACTGCGGAATGCTTGGCTTTACGAGAAACTCTTTCCTACATTATGACCAAAAAGTTTGAAAGGTGCCTCATTTTATCCGACTCTCTAAGCTCTCTTCAAAAAATTAGCAGCAATCCCTTCAAACAAGCCCAATCCCATTTAATATTCCAAATCCGTGAGAAATTACATTTACTCAAAGAAAAAAACGTTCAGGTTTCTCTCGCTTGGATTCCAAGCCACCATGGCATTCCGGGAAATGAAAAAGCCGACTCTCTAGCTTAGGAAGCCGTTTTAAATGGAAGTACGAATTCTCTTACTACCCATCTGATGACCTTTTGACAATTCCAAATATTGATATGTCTTCCAGCTGGTCCCTCAAATGGAACTCCTCCAAAATTTCAAAGGGAAAACATTACTCTCTCATTCAGCCTACTGTCCCGTCCCGTCTTTGGTTTAGGATAATTTCGATGAACAAGAAAGATAGGTACATCCACCATGTGTCGAATGAGGATGGGTCATTGCTGTACGAGAGAGCACCTTGCGAGGATTGGTGTCTTTGACTCCCCCATTTGCGAGTGTCGTTGCGAAGAGGAAGACCTTAACCATATATTCTTTAGTTGCCCAATAAATTACCAAATGCCAAATTTCTTTAAATCTCTGGCCCCGCTTATTCCCCTCCTTACAGATATCCATCTCATCCTGGCGAGCAGGAACCCAAATTTGCACAGACTGTTAGTTGTTTTTCTGAAATTAAATTAAATAAATTTATAGTTTATCTTTATAATTTTTAGTCTATCATATTTTATAATTAAGAATTCAATTAACTTGACATTGGCAAATGCATTGTATTACATGTGCAACGCCATTCCATATTTTTAAAAAAATTTTCATTCATAATTAAACTGACCATTTATTTTTATCCTCATAACGGGACATGTACAAATTTTTACGTAATAGTGTGTATATTCAAGAAAAAACGTATTTTTTCATTGTTTTTATGTATAAATAAAAATAAAATGAATGTTGATAAAGAAAGATGAATTCATGGTATAAATATGAAAACAATAAATGTTGTTTTATATTGGAACAGGCTATCTAAAAACGGGACGGTCACGTTCAAAACGGGACGTATGATCACTTTATTCAAAATGCACTTGGTGTTTATACCTGACAGGTAAAAATAAACTGTTCCAAAATAAACACTACAATGGTAGCACTATCTGTTGAACGTAATAACAACAAACGTTGTAAGCATTGCTCATGGAGGCAGCGTGTTTCTTGACAGTTGCTTAACATTTTCAGTGTTTTCGATTGCATTGTTGTTTCATTTTTTAATGTTTTTGTCGCTTCGCAAACATTGTGAAATTGAACTCTTTATAAAAGGGTGATAGGTATTTTCATTCCTTCCCATTAAACCATTCTGAGCCACAGCAACACGTGGCCAATAAAATAATTATTAATATGATTTTTTTTACCTTTACCTGAGAAACCAACCATAATGAGAAAACTAGTGAACAGTGCCATCTTTTAAATTGCGTTCAAACATTTACCGAGGTTTATTTCTTTGGTTTGCGTCTTCGCTAAAGTTGTGGAAAGTTTCGCTGCAATGCTAAAAATATTTTAAGGAAACTTGGAACAGTAGTTAAAATGTTCACCGCTAGATGACTTCCAAAATACTGTTTTTATCTTAAAACAATATAAGTAAAAATATTTGTTTTTTTTTTAAATAATGGGATACAATATAATATTTATGTACACATTTTAGACTTTTTAAACAAAAATAATAGTTTAATAATAATTGTAAGGTCATTCTTATTCTTCGTGGGTTACTATCAGAATGAAGTAAACCACAAAATGATGATTCGTTTGCTTCTTGGTCAGTCCGGTGCTCCACCCGGCTCTATCCTCCGCTCATCTCTTCTACTGGGCATGTCCGGTACGATTGCGCTACTATTTGTCCAGTCGATTTGTGAACATGCTATTGACTGTCGCAAACTCTGTATATAATATTATTATAACATACAATACTTCTATGAATACGGTTCATTGTGAGCATACATTATGTTCAAATTCTTCGGTGAGGAAGGTTAGATATGATTATCAGATTTTTTCAATACAGTTTGATAATACCATCGTAAGACAAGCAAAGATAAGCTCTCAAAAAATAAGTTAATTCAATAAAATCATTAATCGTGGTTTTATTGGTATAATATATGAGTAAATTATTAAAGAAAAATAGTGGAATTTCACGAAATATATGCCAATTCAATAAGTAAGAGAGATTTTTTTACCCTTACGATTTTGTAATTGAGAAGGGGTTGATAATTTGTTTTTCTAGTAAATGAAATAGGAGACAAATTACATATATTCTACGTATTCAGAATTCGTGTTGGTGACCACTCGCTCACTCCTTTCAAGAACGTCATAAATCAAAAAACTTGATTTTTCAGGAGAACGTTTTAAAGTTTAAAAATATAACACAATGTTTTAAAAATACATATCAAGCCACTGTTTGAACATTTTACTGTACAGATCTTTTTAGGTAAAACCTGAAGTTTTTTTTCTCCATTTGAAAATATTTAGTATATTTAAAGAAATAATTAAACCATACCATTTCTTCAAAATGCAAAAACAACATTTTTAGCCCTGTAGCGGGTAAATATTTAGTTAAAAATATGCCTCTTTTGCTGGGATATAGTACATTTTCTGGGCATTCCAAAAACATGCATAACTGAAAACTGACGATTTTTGATTTATGACGTTCTTGAAAGGAGTAAGCGCACTGTTGTAAATGAAAAGATAGTGTTCTACTCGCTAAAAATGCATATTCGCATTTTTTTTAAATCGTAGATAAAGATAAAAGACTTTAGAGGGTTGGGTTTCTTACTGTTTTTTGTTTATATTATTTATTGATTATGCATAAACGTTGTAGAACAACATGATTTTTTTAATTTAAAAATGAAACAGTTGTATCAGACTACTTTTTAGGCTTATTATTAAACAAATAATAAAAAAAATAAAAAAATAAAAAAAATAAACACAACTATTTTTGAGAACTACAAATGTTGTCATCAACAGGTGAAAATACAAATTGAAACATAGCTTAAATTTTCACATCTATGTATATCAACATTTATAGTTCTAAAAACTAGTCATGTTTAGAATTAACACAAAATGTGAGCTTTGACAATTGTTTTTTGTTTCGTTTTATCAAAAAATAACTCTACAAACTCTACAGAATATCCTTTATAGGCATAATTTTTCTTCGTAATAACTTTTTTGGTTCCTTTTCTATGCTAGTATATATTTTGAGGCAACTAAATTTAAGTTTAATCAAATAACTTTTCATTTTACGAAGTCATCTGAGAAATGGCTATTAAAATACATCACATTTACCATAAAACCTAATACTTCACTTCTATCATTACTTCTGGCTGAAAGGAAATAATACAACATAACACAATTAAGAAAATTTATATTATCCACTGACACTTCATGATGGAATTGCATTTTTAATTTATTATTAGATTAAAACCAATATTTTTAGCTTTTCCACTTTTTTATTAGACCAGCGACCGGGTTTCGTCGTTACCGACCAGTCTGATGATGTCGGTAACGACGAAACCCGGTCGCTGGTCTAATAAAAAAGTGGAAAAGCTAAAAATATTGGTTTTAATCTAATAATAAATTCAATTATGAAAAATAACTTCACACGTATACAGTAAACAATTATATGTCGGAGGTATTCCGTATATCAAAGAACCTGAAAAAATCTGTCGGTAGTATGAGCTGTGAGCACAGATGGGTAAGGATAATGACATTGTAATTCGATTTCATCCCACAAGGTGCTCACTCCGGTTTCTATCTGTCTAACACGTAAATATACGCGACAAAATGGCACACAATCTAATTTGCTGGGCTATATACATTTTTTTCCAGGAGAAAGCCCTCGCTTCAGTGTCCAGCGTTGCGATGTGCTGGAAAATTACATTACTCCATTATTAGATGTAATTTTGTCTTCTTTAAGGCATTACATTTCTTTTACGATAAGTAAGATTTATAATGTCATGTTATGAAATGATTTTAGTACAATAAAATGCCACACCAAGCTATTCTAATAAAATGATGCATCCCTCACTCCTTTCAACTACGTCAAATATCAAAAAACGTCAATTTTCAGTTGTGTATATTTTTAAATTGCCCAGAAAATATACTTTATCCCAGCAAAAGCGGCATTTTTTAAATGTAATATTTACCCGCTACGGGGCAGAAAATGTTGTTTTAGGATTTTGAAGAAAAGGTGTTGTTCAATTATTTTTTTTAAATACTAAATATTTTTCAAGTGGAGAAAAAACCTTCAGGTTTTACCTAAAAAGATCGGTTGCACAGTAAAAAGTTCAATAAGTGGCTTGATATTTATTTAGAATATATTTCGAGAGTTTATTTTTAATATACATAGGGCGAATAAGTATTTTAATTTTATTTTGTTAAAGTAAATACCACATTTTTTAAAAATCTTCGTGCTTCGGTGCTTCGATGCACCGTACCTAAGTTGTTAAAAAAATGACGCAAAATACATCGAAGTACGTGTCACAATAGATTTTATGAAATATTGGTATTAACAAG
>NW_028280787.1:1292500-1312500 GCF_059751285.1 Brachycentrus maculatus
ATAGAACTTCCAAGAATTTGAGTAGTGCGGTTGTCAATAATGGGTAGAATTGATGAATGTTACACGTGTGTAAAGTGATCACTTAAACCAGCCTATGACGGTCGTCGGCCCCGTAAATGCCCAGACTTCCATATTCTTCTTCATCTTTGATGAAATGTCAATAATAATAAGGAGTAGCATTGCTTTATATAACGAACAATCAAATTAACATATTATTTTTTGACATCTCATCAAAGATGAAGAAGAATATGGATGTCTGGGCATTTACGGGGCTGACGACCGTCATAGGCTGGTTTAAGTGATCACTTTACACACGTGTAACATTCACCAATTCTACCCATTATTGACAATCACACTACTCAAATTCTTGGAAGTTCTATATATATGAACCTATTTAGAAACCTTGTTCTTGAATCACTAGAACTTCACTAGAGACATCTATCGGTGAGATGTAAAGATTAGATTAGATTTTGTGAACAAGTATTTGGACACACTCAAAATGTTGTAATGAAATTAACCATGTTCCTATACAGGAGTCGTTATTTCACTAGGTTGTCTTACATGTCTAAGACTAAATTGGATGTGCATCCTCGCGAATCCGGGTCCAGAGCGCATAGTTCGGTACCGTCGGGACTTTGAGTGGATTAGTGCGATTTGTACTGTCAGTAGTTTATCTAAAATAGACCCACCCTAGACTGTCCCTCCGTTCTGTCCACATCCAGACGCAGATAATGCATTCTCAGGAATACCGATTATACATCGCGAGTGAAGACCCAATTTATTACGCGCTAGATGTTACAGAGACTTGATAAACGGAATGCATCGGAATTAGAATGCGAGGGAAAGTACCGGCGCACACGCTTTGTGGCGAAAATCGGTCGTCTTCGTCTCCCTGGCTTCATCCCAATTTATCGTCTTTGTAGACTGCTGGTCAGCTCTCCTCGTCCTCAGGCTGTAGGTCCTTCTATCATGGACAACGTTACCTGGGCCATCGTGCTTTCTTTCTGCAGCATCTATTAATTCTTTGGTCTTCTTTCTGGTCTGGTCTGCTTTCTGCAGCATCCATGATTTTTTTGGTCTTTCTCTAGACTTTCTTTGTCTGTTTACAATATAATCAGGTTCTCTACGTCTTATGGGTCCTGCAGACTGTTGGGATCAGCTCTCTTCGTCTTCAGGCTGTAGGTCATTCTGTCATGGACAACGTCACCTAGGCCACCATGATTTCTTTCTGCAGCATCTATTAATTCTTTGGTCTTCTTCTAGATGTCTTTCGAGGAAGATCCATAGCGATCTCCTGGTTATATGATAATATGATCAGGTTCTCTACATCCAAGTGCCCTGTTGACTGTTTGGATCAGCTCTTCTCGCCCTAAGGTTGTAGGTCATTCTAATCGCCTAAGCCATCATGCGTTCTTTTTGCAGCATTTATGATTTTTTTGGTCTTTCTCTAGAGTTTCTTTGTCTGTCTTTCGAGGAAGATCTATGGCGATTCCCTAGTAGACAATATGTGCATGTTCTCTACGTCCTATGTGCCCTGTAGTTTGGGATCAGCTCTCCTCGTCTTCAGGTTGTAGGTCCTAATATCATATCCAACGTCATCTACGTCATCATGCTTTCTTTCTGCAGCATCCGTGAATTCTTTGGTCTTTCTCTAGATGTCTTTCGAGGAAGATCCATGGCGATTGCCGGGTTTACAATACGATCAGGTTCTCTGCGTCCTATGTGCCCATACCATCTCAATTGCCTTTGCTGTTCCTAGCTATTGATGCCTGTTTCCACGAATGCGTGAACTCTTTATTTTGTCTCTAAGGGACACTTTAGCAGACCATCTAAGCATTCGCATTTCAGCAGTTCCTAGTTGCCTAGAATAGGTTAATAAGGAGTCGGTCCATTCCGAATCATTTGGTAAATGAATCGTTTGTCATGAATTATTATTATTTTTGTTATATAGCAATTTGTACATATTTTTTTTTGCAGAGACCCACCAAGCCACCTTATGTGTTTTGTCAGTGGAGTTCTCTTTGAATATATTTTATATTGTTTTTAACCATTTTAACCTAATATACACACAAAAAAGAGAGAAAAATTATGCATATAACTTTTAACAATTTTCATATAATTAACTCTCGATCATGTAATCGTGTTATCAATAAGATCATTAGAAATGTAATGTTTTCCTCTGATTTTATTTGCCTCATAAACTTGTTTTGCCATTATTTCATCATTCATTCGTTCCACATGTCTAAACCATCTCAACACATGCTTCTTAATTGCATCGATAATGCTTATCTCAGCCTTGCATTCTTTCCTTATATCATCACCATTGGAACATCTAAAATACATGGTATTGCCGCACCGAGAGATTGCATTTCGAATGCATTCAGTCTACCTTTTATTGACATCTGACTTGTCCACGCCCAAGTATTAGAAATACTTGATCCTGTCACGTTTTCCTATGCTCCTACTTCCAACTACATTCATTTCATAAATTCATTTTACTGTTTTTTCCACACTCATTCGTTCTCAACACACCTTTCTTAATTGTATCTATGATGCTTATCTCAGCCTTGCATTATTTCCTTATATCACCATTGGAACATCTATCATACATGGTTTTTCCGCACTGAGAGATCTCATTTCGACTGCATGCAGTCTACTTTCATCCTTCTTTTGCCAATTCTATGACATAACACACATCGCTCACTCAACAACGTCAAATATCAAAAAACTTGATTTTTCAGGAGATCGTTTTTAAAGTTTAAGAATAAAATAAAATGTATTAAAAATAAATATCTTCTTTACTGTGCAACAGATATTTTAAGGTTAAACTTGAATTTTTTTTCCATTTGAAAAATATTAAGTATATTTAAAAAAATAATTAAACAATCCATTTTCTTCAAATTGCAAAAACAACACATTCTGCCCTGTAGCGGGTAAATATTTAGTTTAAAATATGCCGCTTTTGCTGGGATATGGTACATTTTTTGGGCATTCCGAAAACACGCACAATTCAAAATTGACGATTTTTGATAAGACGTTGTTAAAAGGAGTGAGCGATATGTATCACCATTAAAACATCCATTATACATGGTTTTGCCGCACTGATAGATGGCATTTCGACTGCGTGCAGTATTTCATCCTTATTTTGCCAATTCCATGACATAACATACATATGGTATGCATTATCACTGCATATGATGACGTATTATATAATATGCACTTCTGGGAGTCCATGCATCTTCAGATTACCTCATTGTCTGCAAAAGAGTCCGCTATCTCCACTTGCAGATATGATTCGGTCAAGTTACTCCGACCACACGGGAGAAGTTTGCAAAATATAACAATGGCACATTGGTTTCTTATTATTCTTACAAAATAAATTATTTGGCATTCTTTGGTCCATATCTTACCAACGTCGGACCGACAAGTACCTACAGGGAGACACGGAACTACCTTAACATATAATTTAATTAAAAAAAAAACTTAAATATTCAACTCCATATTCTTCTTCATCTTTGATGAGATGTCAAAAAATAATATGAAAAATAACTCATATAATTGGAGATAATCCAGATTTGTGAACGAGTGTCCAAACACATTCAAAATGTTGTAAATAAATTAGCTAGTCAAATTATAAGCTAAAATAAGAAAATGAAAATAATTTTTCTGCCGTTTTTCATGCATGTGATTATAATCCAGGATTCGGACATCACATACTAATGTAAGAGTTTCTGCTTAGTAAAAAGCTTCTTTTTATCTCACCTAAAGATGTCTCTAGTGAAGTTCTAGTGATTCAAGAACAAGGTTTTTAAATCGGTTCATATATATAGAACTTCCAAGAATTAAAGTAATATGGTTGTCAATAATGGGTAAAATTGGTGAATGTTACACGTGTGTAAAGTGATCATTTAAACCAGCCTATGACGGTCGTTAGCCCCGTAAATGCCCAGACTTCCATATTCTTCTTCATCTTTGATGAGATATCAAAAAATAATATGAAAAAACAACATTTTTACTATATATTAGATGTTAAAATCAAACACTGATTTTTTGAGTCTACTGAATCGTATTTTATTGTAAAATAAAACACATAAATATACAAATTGTGACAATTATTTCGCCTTGTTGTGGCATTTCCAAAGTAATGACATAAGTGGCTTGATATTTATTTTTAATACATTTTATTATATTATTTTTGGACATCTCATCAAAGATGAAGAGGAATATGGAAGTCTGGGCATTTACGGGGCTGACCCAGACTTCCATATTCTTCTTCATCTTTGATGAGATGTCAAAAAATAATTTGAAAATAACTCCTGTAATTGGAGATAATCGAGATTTTGCGAGCAAGTATTTGGACACACTCAAAATATTGTACATTTTATTATATTTTTAAACTTTAAAACGATTTCCTGACAAGTTTTTTTGATATGTGACGTTGTTGAAAGGAGTGAGCGATATAAGAAATTAGTTTCTGGTCACCGTGTGAGTGCGAAAAAATGGCGTTTGGAAACACGATATTTGTTATCAATGTTTATACTAGCCAAGTGTGGATTTCGACAATTTAATCCGTCTCGCCTGAGTCATTTCTTTCTCAAATATATGTAATTATTTTCAAGGCGAAATTCATTAGACTTTTAGCACTTTGCGATTATTTTACGAGATTGCGTCCATCATATAAACATTCTTGGTCGTATCAAAGGATACGACCGATTTTTGGCGACATATCGCTCACTCCTTTCAAGAACGTCATTTATCAAAAAACTTGATTTTTCAGGAGAACGTTTTTAAGTTTAAAAATATAACACAATGTATTAAAAATAAATATCAAGCCACTTATTGAACTTTTTACTGTGCAACAGATCTTTTTAGGTAAAAGCTGAAGGTTTTTTCTCCATTAGAAAAATATTTAGTACATTTCAAAAAATAACTAAACAATACCTTTTCTTCAAAATGCAAAAACAACACTTTCCGCCCTGGAGCGGGTAAATATTAAGTTAAAAATATGCCACTTTTGCTGGGATATAGTAAATTTTCTGGACATTTCGAAAACATGCACAACTGAAAATTGACGATTTTCGATTCATGACGTTCTTGAAAGGAGTGAGCGATATATCAGCAACACATACGCGACGATTCAATAAATCAGAGAAATCATGTTTCCAGACGTCTCCCAGTGTGTGAAGTAATTCGGTAATCAAATTAATTCACTTGTATCTGGCGTATTTTTTTAAAATTTATATATTTTTATTGCATTTAACAATAAAATATATTTACAACATTTTGAGTGTGTCCAAATACTTGTTATTTTTCATATTATTTTTTGACATCTCATCAAAGATGAAGAAGAATATTTTCTGGCGTTTCTCATGTATGTGATTACAATCCAGGATTCGGACATCACATACTAATAAAAGAGTTTCTGCTCTATAAAAAAGCTTATTTTCATCTCACAAATAGATGTCTCTAGTGAAGTTCTAGTGATTCAAGAAATTGGTTCATATATATAGAACTTCCACCTCCGTAGTGTAATGGTCAGCACGGTCGACTACTTTCTGGAGGTCCCGGGTTTGATTCCCAGGGTGGGTCAAACAAATATAAGTGATTTTTTTACAATAATATTTATTTACTATTACCCTTGACTGTTACCTGAAGCGGAGGGCTGATCGCCTTTCCTTCATGTGTTAACGATCAAGATAACACTGTGTTTGTATGCTGCAGTGCCCTATGCACCATTGGGGTGCGGTTAAGGGTTTGAATTGAACTTCCAAGAATTTGAGTAGCGTGGTTGTTAATAATGGGTAGAATTGGTGAATGTTACACGTGTGTAAAGTGATCACTTAAATCGCCAGCCCCGTAAATGCCCAGACTTCCATATTCTTCTTCATCTACGATGAGATGTTAAAAAATAATATCTTTTTTTGAGGTGATAAAAGCTAGATTGGATTTCGGTAAATCGGCGGGTCGAATCAAGACCGGCTAAGTCCAAATCGCGAACGCTCGTCTTTTGGCATTACTGGTCGCGCTTGCGGGGTTTATATTTAGAGGCCATAATGCGGATGGCTATTACTTAAATGTGTGATCTCCGCGGCGTGTGACGAATTTGTCTATCGACGGAATGCATCGGAGGTAAAATGCAACGGCTATATTTACACTGCATACGATGCACTGTGCGACTCGCACCTCGCTGCGTTTTATTCAATTTATCAGAGACATTGTACGAGGGAACGACCAGAGATTCCACACCGGAACTAACTAGAAGGCCCAAAGGGCCTTGCTACATTTCCAGGTCCGGTATAGAAACTGGATAGGAAATAGAGGCATTCGAAATGTGGCTACATCGTAGAGTGCTACGCATTCCATATTCCTTTCAAGAACGTCATAAATCAAAAATCGTCAATTTTCAGTTGTGGATGTTTTTGGAATACCCAAAAATACAATATCCCAGCAAAAGAGGCATATTTTTAACTTAATATTTACCCGCTACAGGGCAGAATGTGTTGTTTTTGCATTTTGAAGAAATGGTATTGTTCAATTATTTTTTTAAATATACTTAATATTTTTCAAATGGAGAAAAAACCTTCAGGTTATACCTAAAAAGATCTGTTGCACAGTAAAAAGTTCAATAAGTGGCTAGTAATTTATTTTTAATACATTTTATTATATTATTAAACTTTAAAAACGTTCTCCTGAAAAATCATGTTTTTTGATTTATGACGTTCTTGAAAGGAGTGAGCTATATTACATCCGAAGTTCGTTTAATACAGGTCTGTTATATCGAGGTTTTACTGTACCATTGATTCTGTCTGTACCTTTGAAAATTTAACGCGATAATTTCTCAGCCTAATATCGCCGATTCAGATTCAAACACCCCAAGATCTGAAGATGCGTTGCATTCTGCGAAACTCCTCTTCCCCACAGATGAAAGTGCAGTTAGATAGAATCTGCAAAGCGTTGCACCTGTGTATTATTTTGGTTTCTTGTAACCGCGCGATGGTCTATCGGCAAACAGGTGTAACTTACATATTTTACATCGACTTGTGACAATTTTCTAATTAGGCTTGTGGTTAATTCTGTGGCGACAGTTTTATTAATGCCACTTGTCGACAATATTTCTGATATATCGCTCACTCCTTTCAAGAACGTCATAAATAAAAAATCGACAATTTTCAGTTGTGCATGTTTTCGGAATGCCCAGAAAATGTTCTATATCCCAGCAAAAGAGGCATATTTTTAACTTAATATTTACCCGCTACAGGGCGGAAAGTGTTGTTTTTGCATTTTGAAGAAAAGGTATTGTTTAATTATTTTTTTAAATTTACAAAATATTTTTCAAATGGAGAAAAAACCTTCAGGAAATACATTGTGTTATATTTTCAAACTTTAAAAACTTTCTCCCGAAAAATCAAGTATTTTGATTTATAACACTGCGTCGCTACCATGCAGTGCCCTATGCACCATTGGTTGCAGATAGGTTTTAAAAAACTTATCAATAAAAGCGGACAGCATCATAAACGGGATCAGACCCCCAGGAAGACCACCTAAACGATGGAGGGATAGCTGGTCTTCCACCTCCCAGGAGGGGACCGGAGAATGACAGGACCTGGTCCTAAAAGAAAAAGAAGAAGAAGATCAATAATTAAAAAAAAAAACAATAATATGTAATTATATTAATTAATTTATTTATTATTTTTCAGAAACAGACTGACCCCGCAAGAATCCAGAAAATCATAATTTGGGTGAGTTTAATATTTTTTTAAATTAATGTGACTAACCCACACGCATCTTCGTAAGTGTGGGTTAGTTGGCTCATGCTAAGTGCAATAATTATCAGCATTTTCTTGTATTTATATCGCGAACGCATTGTGAACAGGGTTGTCACAATCGTTAAGGGATTTCGATAGCGTACCTTGTATTTATTTTACATATTTTTAACACAAACTCTTCACTAACGATTGTACATAAGTGTAGATATGTATATATATATATATATATATATATATATATATATATATATATATATATATATATATATATATATATATATATATATATATATATATATATATATATATATATATATATATATATATATATATATATATATATATATATATATATATATATATATATATATATATATATATATATATATATATTATATATATATATATATATATATATATATATATATATATATATATATATATATATATATTATATATTATATATATATATATATATATATATATATTATATATATATATATAATATATATATATATATATATAAATATATATATATATATATATATATATATATATATAAAGGGTCCGCCAAAAAATAACTTTTTTTTTTTGAAATATATATATATATATATATATATATATATATATATATATATATATATATATATATTTATATATATATATATATATATATATATATATATATATATATATATATATATATATATATATATATATATATATATATATATATATATATATATATAAATATATATATATATATATATATATATAAAGGGTCCGCCAAATAACTTTTTTTTTTTGAAAATGCTATAAGTGCTATCGAGTGTAGCTTCGGCTGTGTGGCACGTAGCGCCGTCCTGTTGAAACCAAATGTTGCCAATATCCTCCTCTTCAATTTTTGTGAACAAAAATATGTTCAACATGGCCCGATAACGATCGCCATTGACTGTAACGGCCACTCCTTGCTCATTTTCAAAGAAAAATGGCCCAATTATGCCTCTGGACCAAAATCCGCACCAAACAGTGACTCGTTTTGGGTGTACCGGCTTTTCAATGTATGCGTGCGGGTTTTCTGTGCCCCAAATACGACAATTTTGCTTGTTTACATACCCGCCAAGATCAAAATGAGCTTCATCCGAAAAGATGATTTTTTTGGCAAAATCGGCATCTTCTGTAAGTCGATCGCAGGCCCACTCAGCGAAGCGAAAACGCATTGGATGGTCAGTTGGCTTCAACTCCTGAACCAATTGGACTTTGTATGGCGTCATACCAAGGTCTTTATGCAAAATTCGTCTCAATGATGTCTCCGAAATGTTCAATTGTTGAGAACGACGGTGAATTGATGTTGATGGCGCTTCACGCACACTTTCTGCCACAACATCGATATTCTCGGGTGTACGCACTGTTTTTGGCTTTTCACGCTTTGGTTTATCGATGAGGATGCCAGTTTCTTTCACTTTTTTCACAAGATAACGAACATACGGAGCTGACGGTGCTTCTCTTTTTCCAAAAACCGTACGCAATTTTCGCACACATTCTGCAACATTACCATGATTTTCAAAGTAATGTCGCAATATTTCCCAGCGTTGTTCAAGCGTATACACAACCATATTCGCTCAGCGGAAGGATAAAACTAATTATCTGTCAAATCAGACATGAGCTAAGTGTTACCATTCACGAAATAAGCACTAGTTGAAAAAAAAAACTTTAGATGGCGGACCCTATATATATATATATATATATATATATATATATATATATATATATATATATATATATATATATATATATATATATATATATATATATATATATATATATATATATATATATATATATATATATATATATATATACACTTCAAAATATTATAATTCCAATTTTTAAATCCTTTGGGATTTTTTCAGGGCAATATTAAGCTAGTAAGATATCAAATAGTCAATGATCATGTATTACTACAATATATTATTTTTTTTAAAATCGGGCTTAACAGACATTTAGATTAGCGAGTATAGATTAGCCTTAATAGATAGCGGTATTTCACTAGATTATCCCTCCTGTTCCCAACACAGATGCAAATAAAAACATATTTAATTAGCTAGAAGAAACAAAAATCCACTTAATGATGTATAAACCTTGTACATTATAAGGTAAATAATAAATGCAATTACCATCTAAAAAAAACAAAAATGACAGCGGTATTTACCAAGTAAAATTAAAAAAAAACATTTACGACACCCCTGAAGAAGACACAATAAAAGCGACTCGAACGGGTGAGGGGAAGGCGGGGGCTGTCACATCTAATATACACTATAAATACACGAAGAGAAGCGACTTTCCTTGGCTGTGATTAGGAATATCTGGTGAAAGCAAAATGCCAAACGGGAGAATAATTGTTCCACACGCGCATTGCGTAACTCGAGGCAACATACCGTCACTCAATAAGTTCGTAGGATGAGAAATAACTCCGCAAATTATATTCAAGTAAATTTCAATTTCAATTATTTATTTTAAATTAACATATACTTTACAAACTTAAAAAAATTAAAGCGTATACATTAAAATACATACCTAAAAAATCGAAAATATGCAAGAATTACTGCTAAAGATGTAGAAGAATCCCGCTTCGGAAAACTCCTTCAGACACATGGAACAGATCAGTATCCAATGAGATATTGTTCAACATAGCGGTAGCTCTTCCTACAGGCATTCAATTCAATTCAATTCAATTCAATTCAATTTATTCAATAATTAATATATACATTACAAACAAATATTTAAGGCGTATACATTAAAAAAACAAATTAAAAATTACACAAGAAGACTCTTGTTAAATGTGTAGAAGAATCTCGCTTCGGAAAACTCCTTCGGACACATGGAACAGATCAATATCCAATGTGATATTGTTCAACATAGCGGTAGCTCTTCCTACAGGCATAACCATCGGCAGGTTGGTCCTGTGTATAGGAATCTGAAACAATCTATGCCGACGCTGTCTTAGGTAACTATCGGGAACATACAGACCAATGCTCTGGATAATTTCAGGATTATCGATCATACCGCCCAACAATCGATAAAAATGCGTAATCAAATACGCATTCCTTCTAGTCTCTAAACTATTGTAGCCAAGCATACCCTGGAGAAACTGGGTCGGGTAGAGCCAAGGATAATAGCCGCACTCTCTCATGTAGAGATACCTCAAAAACTTCTTTTGGACTTTCTCTACCATAAGAGAGTACTTAAGCTCGTGTGGCCCCCAGATCATCGAGCCACTCTCGAGTCTACTTCGCACCAAGGAGTTATAAAGAGTTCTCAGCGCGCGGGTATTTTCGAAAACCCTGGCAGTACGCAAAACAAATCCTAGCATTTTCAATGCATTACTACTGACTGCCTCTATATGATCGTGAAATGTCAGGGTGCTCACAAATCTAACGCCCAGATCCCTAACATTCGATGCTCGCATCAGATTTTGGTCGTTCATTTTGTAGCGATAAAATAACCAATCATAACCATCGGCAGGTTGGTCCTGTGTATAGGAATGTGAAACAATCTATGCCGACGCTGTCTTAGGTAACTATCGGGAACATACAGACCGATGCTCCGGATAATTTCA
Organism: Brachycentrus maculatus; assembly: GCF_059751285.1. Taxonomy (NCBI): domain Eukaryota; kingdom Metazoa; phylum Arthropoda; class Insecta; order Trichoptera; family Brachycentridae; genus Brachycentrus; species Brachycentrus maculatus. Next base: position 1,303,886 of record NW_028280787.1, read on the forward strand.
GGATTATCGATCACACAAAAAAAACTGCCACACAAAATATAGTATTAAGATGGTGTTTTTACCATTTTGTTTTTAGTCAGAGAGAAAAGAATGCCTTATCAAATTTTCTTCGCTTGACCACGCTCAAGTATTTGAAATACTTGATCATGCACGGTTTCCTCCATTTTCCTCTGCTCCTATTTCCACCTACATTCGCCTCATAAATTGATTTGCTATTCTTTCCTTACTCATTCGTTCCACATGCCCAAACCATCCCAACACATCAGTTTTGTTAAGGATTGATCGATTACTATCTTCTTCTACCTGGCTCCATCCCAACTTATCGTCTTTGTAGACTGCTGGGGTCAGCTCTCCTCGTCCTCAGGCTGTAGGTCCTTCTGTCATGGACAACGTCACCTAGGCCATGCCTTCGGATCATGTTATCTTTCTGCAGCATCCATGAATTCTTCAGTCTTCCTCTAGATGTCTTTCAAGAAACTCCAATTGCCAACTTACGAGAATAACGTTTTTTCGAAAGCGAATATTGCCCAAGAAAATGATGATGAAAATATTGATTATATCGGCTGTTATAAACACAAAACGAGTCTTACACAATCCTTTATAGGTTGAGTATATTAAATTAGATATTCCTTCCATCTGACAAAGATCCATTTACGACGAAGGTCTTTCTTTAAGATGCATGGCGATCGCCTGGTTCACAATATGATCAGGTTCTCTACATCCTATTTGCCCATACCATCTCAATTGCCTTTGTATACCTTACTATTGATACCAGTTACAGCCAGGCTTCCACGAATGCGTGAACTCTTTATTTTGTGTTTTTTGAAGATAAAAAATTACACGGATGCTGCAGAAAGATAACATGATTTGAAGGTATGGCCTAGATGACGTTGTCCATAACAGAAGGACCTACAACCTGAGGGCGAAGAGAGCTGATTTCAACAGTCTACAAAGACGATAAGTGAGGAAGGACTTAAGGAGGAAGAAGAATAATGTAAATTTTCGATTAAAAGCGCTGTCGCGCTCTTCGGCGCCCAAATGCTTAATAAACAAACGATCAAAACCGTTTTTTTTCATCAAACGATATACCTATGACATTTTGTTTCATAACGATGATCGCAAACGTCAGTTGGCAGGAAAAGATGGCCGCCGCTTGGCGCCAAAACGCCAGGAAGGCGCGATTCCGTATTCAGGACACGCCGTTAAATTATTTAAACCTGGAAGCGGCGATCGTTCGTAATTCGAAATTTCAAAAAACGTTCGATTTGAGAGTCCAATCACGTAGGACCTCTCTGTTTTCATATATCTCCAACAGTCATAATTTCATCGACTCATTTGTTCGGTTCAAATTGTAAATTGACTCTTTTATTATTAGACTCGAGTCCCGTATTTATTGACTCGAATATTTTTAAGTAAATAAATTTCATATTATTTATATATTATTTTCTGACTTCGCATCAAAGATGTAGAACGATATGGAGGTCTGGGCATTGACGAGGCTGACGACCGTCATAGGCTGCTTTAAGTGATCACTTTACGCACGTGTAACATTCACCAATTCTACCCATTATTTACAACCACACTACTCAAATTCGTGGATGTTTTATATATATATATATGAACCAACTTTAAAACATTATTCTTGAATCATTAGAACTTCACTAGAGACATCTATTGGTGAGATGAAAAGAAGCTTTTTTTTGAGCAGACTTTGATATTCTTCTTCATCTTTGATGCGATGTCAAAAAATAATATGAAAATTAACTCCTATAATTGGAGATAATCCAGATTTGTGAACAAGTATTTGGACACACTCAAAATGTTGTCTATCTAGCATACATGATTTTTCCGCTCTGAAAATTGCATTTCGACTGCATTCAGTCTACTTTTGCCAACTCCATGCTACAATTCCATACATTGCTACCAGGACTACATTATGCACTGCATCTTCTTTAAAACACAAGATAAACATCGAAATTGGTATTGTGGCAAAATTGTAAAAAATCAAGTATAGCTCTGAATCAAACCCGGGTAACTTACATATAAGTGTCGTTAAACAAAGGATTCAGGCAGGAAACGCACGCCTTAAATGTGCGCGTAAATATGGAAAAAATGGTACATACCGCACCTTGCTGTATAAGCCATAAATGTTTACATTATTCCCGGTCATATACGGTCATGGGACCGCTATGGTTAATGACAATAATTTTTTTAATGAATTCATTGTAATATTGAATATTTATATATATATATATATATATATATATATATATATATATATATATATATATATATATATATATATATATATATATATATATATATATATATATATATATATATATATATATATATATATATATATATATATATATATATATATATATATATATATATATATATATATATATATATATATATATATATATATATATATATATATATATATATATATATATATATATATATATATATATATATATATATATATATATATATATATATAATAAAACCCTTATCTGCACCCCAATGGTGCATAGGGCACTGCATTATATAAACGCAGTGTTATCTTGATCGTTTACACATGAAGGAAAGGTGATCAGCCCTCCGCTTCAGGTACCAGTCCAGGGTAATATTGAATAAATATGACAGTGAAAAAATCACTTATATTTATTTTACCCCCCTTGGGAATCGAACCCGGGACCTCCAGAACGGTAGCCGAGCGTGCTGACCATTACACTACGGAGGCGGACTATATATATATATATATATATATATATATATATATATATATATATATATATATATATATATATATATATATATATATATATATATATATATATATATATGTATACATATATATATATATATATATATATATATATATATATATATATATATATACATATATACCTATATATACATAAATATACATATATATACATATTATGATATTATGAGACGAAAAAAAAATTATGAGGCGAACGTAGTTGGAAAAAGAAGCAGAGGACGAGCGAGGAAAACTTGGCACTATCAGGTATGTCAAATACTTGAAAGCGGCCGGGTTAATAATCGTCGGGTATGTATGAGGAGATGCATAAATGTAGAAGAGGCGAGGAATGTTTGCAAAGACAGAGGGGTGTGGCGTTCGATTCTCTCTGCCTACATCTGCGGGGAAGCGGCGTGATGGTTAGTTAGTTAGTGAGTTAATTAAGAAAGGTGTGTTCAGGTGGTTTGGACATGTGGAACGTATGAGTGAGGAAAGAACGGTTAAACAAATTTATGAGGCGAATGTATGTTTAGTTGGAAAAGGAAGCAGAGGAAAACCGAATAAATCTTGACATTACCAAGTACTTCAAATATTTAGGTGTGGTCATATCAGGAGTCGCAATAATCGGCGGATATGTATGAAGAGATGCATGGATGTAGATGTAGCGAATCACATATTGGTGTGGCGTTCTATTCTCTCAGCCTATCCAAACGGGGTAGCGACGAGACGATAAGTCTCCTAAAAAATAATGATCCATGCGTCTAGAAAGAAAAATAATTCAAGATTAATAATTTCTCAAGGTGAAATTTTCTATATTCGTTCGATTTGATATTCGGGCAACGAATAGCGGAATTCCACACCAATTACTCAAATTTTTTTCCATTTTGTCAAACCTACGTATTGTCTGTCCCCAATGTAATACTGAGCTTGTATGCGTGTGTATTTTTTATCTGTCTATGTACGTGTTATTAAAGGTAATATGGTATAATATAAAATGACATTATATTATATGTGTATATAAATATAAATATATACAATTGATTGTTCATCATTCTGTGTAAATGTGTGAAACAGCGTCGCTAAGCAGTACATGACTATACCACAGTAATAATAATATAATAATTCGTACTCACACTAAACAATACCGCCTCCCCCCACATACGATAGCTACGCCTATTCCAACGGCTCTCAAACTTTTCAAATAATAAGGTTATATGTATTTTTTTAAAATATTTCTATTTATTTAAAAAAATCATAATATTGAGTTCCAAAAATCATGATTTAGACTGTTAATCTTCAAACCCTCACCCGCACCCCAATGGTGCATCATATAAACACAGTGTTATCTTGATCGTCAACACATGAAGGAAAGGTGATCAGCCCTCCGCTTCAGGCACCAATCCAGGGTAATATTGAATAAATATTAAAGTGAAAATTTACTAATATTTTTTATCCTCGCCCTGGGAATCTAACCCGGGACCTCCAGAACGGTAGTCGAGCGTGCTGACCATTACACTACTTAGACGGACAATGTAATAACATCATATAATAATTTCAAAATTACTATTTGCGTATTTCTTCTTCTAGCCCTTATACGCACCTAATGGTGCATAGGGCACTGCAACGAATAGAAACAGTGTTATCTTGATCGTTAAATACGCGAAGGAAAGGTGATCAGCCTTCTGATTCAGGTACCATTAAGGGTCATATTAAATAAATATTAGACTTGAAAATCACTAATTTATATTTTGACCCTCTTGGGAATTGAACTCGGCTAATATATTTTTACAGATTTTTTTTATAAATTATTTTACCATAGTAATAATACGGCAACACGGGCAGGAATCCAACTCCCCACCCAAGTATCCACCCTTCTTTTTTAACCTAATTCTAGATTTGCGGGCATAATTTCTAAAATGATAAAGCTAAACGCATTTAAACTATGAACTTTTGTATGAATTGTTATTATTATTTTCTATTAATGTTTTGTTTGTAAATAAAAATAATACTTGACACTGGCAGAAACATCCTTTCACTGGGTGACTGACAAACAACAATTTAAAAAAAAAACGGTCGGGTTCCACAGTTTTGGAAGCTCATCCTAGAAGACTATGAAATTCCATCACGCAAACAGCGCAAAGCTTACGGAACAATTTCATTGTTATTTTTTCTTCTCCAACACTTATTTGTAATCAATTTTGCGTTCAAAACGCGTCGCATGTCCCCAATAATAAGCGGAGAAGTGCGTGAGCGTACGTACGCCGTCTTCGGTTCCAGCCCGTGTGGAATATCGGATGGATCGGCCGATACGGCATTCAAATATCGGTGAATAGGACACCGGAATTCGAATATCGGTTAAATTAACCATTTTGAAATTCGAATATCGGTGAATAGAGCGAGTGGATTCGAATATCGGTTAAATTAACCATTTTGAAATTCGAATATCGGTGAATAGAGCGAGCGGATTCGAATATCGGCTGAATTAATCTATTTGAAATTCGAATATCGGTGAATATAGCAAACGGAATAGAAAATTGGCTAAATTAATTATTTTGAAATTCGAATATCTGTGAAATAAACGAAATAGAACATCTGCTAAATTAATGAATTTGAAATTCGAATGTCGATGAATAGAGCAAACGGAATGGAATATCGGTTAAATTAATCAATTTGAAATTCGAATAACGGTGAATAAAGCGATTGGTATTGAATAACCATATTCTACATACACATCATAAATTTCCTTTACCGTTCATTCCTCACTCATTCGTTCCACATGTCCAAAACATACCAACACCAGCCTTGCATTCATTTCTTATTTCGCCATTCGAACATCTATCATTCACACATTCGTCTGAGAGATCGCACTTCGACTGCATTCAGCCTACTTTCGTCCTCGTTTTGCCAACATTTCCATACTTCACTTCCATACATTAGGATTGGTACTAAGAGTGTAATGCCAGTTTAGCTTTCGCTGTTAGGCTATTATTTTCTACAACTGATTTCAATGCAGCATTCACTATTTCCACAGCATTCACTCTTCTATCTATATCTTTATCTTTTATCATATCTTTCCATCCATAGAAAACAAAAAGCTATTTAGGTATTTTCAACACAAGCAAGCAGTATAAACTTTTATAATTAATTTATTTATCTACTGAGAACATATCGCTTTGAAGCCGCTACCCTTCGCTAAGGGTGGATAGTTACAATGATAAAAGTGCATCCCTTTTAAAATGGTTAAAATCTATATAAAGCGTGCGTATTAATACAAAAATATGAATTGCTTCTTTGCATATACTCGTTTGAATCCAGGGATGAGAAAATATATTTATTATTATGTATTTATTACGAAATCCCTAAAATATTGTAATTTTGAGATTTTGAAAAAAAAGTGTTTCATGTAAGAGGTAGGCAGAAGAAAAAAAAATTGTAAAAATTTACAATCCTATATTATATAATTTATATTTGAAGCATGTCAAATACTTGAAAGCGGCCGGGTCAGGAGTCGTAATAATCGTCGGTATGTATGAGGAGATGCATGAATGTAGAAGAGGCAAAGAATGTTTGCAAAGACAGAGTGGTGTGGCGTTCGATTCTCTCTGCCTACCCCTGCGGGGAAGCGGCGTGATGGTTAGTTAGTTAGTTAGTTAATATTTGAAGCACTAACTTTATGATTTTCCATTTTATAATTAAAACGTTACATTTTTTTAAATCACTATAAATATTTAATTATAACTTAATTATAATGTCTTTCGGTTTCGAAGCTAACCTCTTCTTTATTTAGACTGATTTATACTAAAATCCTATATTATCTTCTTCCTTGGTCCATCCCAACTTACCGTCTTTGTAGGGTGTTGAGATCAGCTCTCCTCGTCCTCAGGCTGTAGGTCCCTCTATCATGGACAACGTCACCTAGGCCATGCCTTCAAATCATGTTATCTTTCTGCAGCATCCATGATTTTTTTGATCTTCCTCTAGATGTCTTTCGAGGAAGATCCACGGAGATCGCCTGGTTCACAATATGTTCAGGTTCTCTACATCCTATGTGCCCATACCATCTCAATTGTCTTTTCTCTACCTTACAATAGTCCCTGTCTATTTATTTCTCTGTCTCTATGGTGGTGTAATTGTCAGCACGTCGGCTACCGCACTGGAGGTCCCGGGTTCAAATTGCAGTGGGAAGGGACAACATAAATACCAGTGATTTTTCACTCTAATATTTATTCAATACTACCCTGGACTGATACCTGAAGCAGAGGGCTGATCACCTTTCATTGCAAACGATTAAAATAACACTACGTTTATGCAATACAGTGCCCCATGCACCATTGGGGCGCAGATAACGGTTTGATGATGATATGTTAGTAATGTGTTTTGAAATAAATAAATAAAATAATAAATCCACTTATTTGTTTTTAACAAAAAAATAAATAAAATGAATAAAATGAACAATAATTATGGTATATACTATATTTATTGTTAATTATACAATTTTTATATGTATTTACAAAATTTAAAAAAAGGCGATCTAATTTGCTCGCTATAGCCGAGAAGTTGCTCGTTATAACCGTGAATAAATGTATGAAGAAAACCAGAAACCAAAATGTCAACGAATGTTTCCTCGTTATATCCGAGATCTCGCTATAACCGTGCTCGTAATAACCGAGTTTGACTGTATAAACAATACTTATAGGATAACTCCGTTGTATACTGCCAGTTTAAATCGTATCCTTTTTTCCTTATTAAAATTTTAATGAAAGTTAAAGTAATGCGTTTTAGTAGTGTCAACCCTGGGAATAAACACAAAAATATAAATTGGTCCTTTTTGAAAAACCTCGTAAGCACCACACCACTTTTCAGCGTCGTCTAATTTGAATATTTCGGTGATTTATTCCGATGACAAGCCGCGCTCATTAAATATCATAGGGGAGGAGGAATTGTAATTTAGTTTTGTGCATGTGAAATGTTTGTCACAAAGAGCCGGTCCGATGCAAGATAAAAGAGAGGCGGTTGGACCGCGATTTCACATTTCAAATATCAAGTTTTAAATCGTTATTCCAAATGTGAAATGAACACTTTATTTTATTCTCAATTCGAAATGTGAAATGAACCTTTATTTTGTTCTAAATTCGAAATGTGAAATGAACTTTTATTTTGTTCTAAATTCGAAATGTGAAATAAACTTTTATTTTATTCTTAATTCGAAATCTGAAATGAACATGTTATTCTGGATTCAAAATGTGAAATGAACTTTAATAATATAATTTTATTATTTCCATTTAATTCATTAATTTTTCACTCTTGTGTATATTTTTAATGACCATGGTATGATACCTGAAGCGTAAGGCTGATCACCTATCCTTCTATGCTATAAATGCTCAACTTAGCATTGCGTTAATTTGATGCAGTGCCCTATGCACCATCGGCTGAAGAAAAAAACTAACTAACTAACTAACCATCACGCCGCTTCCCCGCAGGGGTAGGCAGAAAGAATAGAATGCCACACCACTCTGTCTTTGCAAACATTCTTCGCCTCTTCCACGTTCATGCATCTCCTCATACATACCCGCCGATTGTTAATTCATATTACATATATGTTTTATCAAGTATCAAAATATATCCAGCGACCTAACTGCGCTTCACTATATTTACTTGCTATGGCTACAAACCCCCGCCATTCCCTTTGCACACGCACACAAGCACACATGCACACGGATACGAGCACACATACGCGCGTATAAAGTAACCCTTTCAAATTTCCAATTTAAACTCTAAAAGTGCTTAAAAAACTACACACATGGCGCGATGCTGTAAAAACGGAAAGCAATTTACAGGGGTG
>NW_028280787.1:1632500-1715000 GCF_059751285.1 Brachycentrus maculatus
CTCATACATACCCGCCGATTGTTACGACTCCTAACCTGACCACTTTCAAGTATTTGGCATACCTGATCGTGCCATGTTTTTCTCGGTCTTCCTCTGCTTCTTTTCCCACTAACATTCGCCTCATAAATTTGTTTTACCGTTCTTTCCTCACTCATTCGTTCTACACGTCCAAACCATCTCAACACACCTTTCTTAATTTTATCGATAATGCTTATCTCAGCTTTGCATTCCTTTCTTATTTCACTATTCGCACATCTATCATACATCGTTTTGTCGCACATTCTTCTAAGATTATTTTATTTAAACCATTTTAACCTAATATACACACAAAAAAGAGAGAAAAACTAAGAATACTTATATATATTTTAAACGTTTACTCTTGAAACGAAATATTCATCATTTTTAATCAAAAGAAGGTAGAATTTTGGTACATCTTACAAATGATGACGCAATAATGACTTTCAATAATCTACCGACAATTAATGTTACACAAGTGTATAAAGCGATCACTTAAACCAGCCAAATGCCAGGTCGTAAGCCCTGGGACGCTCAGACTTTCATCTTCTGTCGTACAAAAACGATATATGCTTCATATCAAGCCAAGATACTTATTATAATGACATACATCCCTAGGGTGAATAATACAGTATCTCATAAATATGTATTTTAAAAAATAAATCTACACTAAAATAATTAATTAGCATTCAATTCTCGGTAGTGTAATGGTAAGCACGGTCGAGGTCCCGGGTTCGATTCCCAGGTTGGTCTAATAAATATAATATAAGTGATTTTTTCACTATAATATTTATTCAATATAAGCCTGGACTGGTACCTGAAGCGGAGGGCTGATCACCTCTCCTTCGTGTGTTAACGACCGAGATAACACTGCGTTTTTATGATGCAGTGCCCTATGCACCATCGGGTGTGGATGAGGGATTGGAGAAGAAGATTATTATATATGAACGAAAGGAGTGTTAATTTGAAACAAAGTTTTCATCATTTTTAATCGAAGGCATGTGGAATTCTGGTGCGTCTTTCAAATGATGGTGCAATGATGATTTTCAATAACGGACGGAAAGGTTAATGTCACACATCGCTCATTTCTTTCAACAACGTCATATATAAAAAAAAACTTGATTTTTTCAGGAGATCGTTTTTAAAGTTTAAAAATATAAAAAAATGTATTAAAAAAATATCAAGCCACTTATTGAACTTTTATCTGTGCAACAGACCTTATAGGTAAAACCTGAATGTTTTTTTCTCCATTTGAAAAATATTTAGTATATTTAAAAAAATAATTAAAAAATACCTTTTCTTCAAAATGCTAAAACAACACTTTCTGCCCTGTAGCGGGTAAATATTAAGTTAAAAATATGCCGCCTTTGCTGGGATATAGTACATTTTCTGGGCATTCCGAAAACACGCACAACTGAATATGACGTTGTTGAAAGGAGTGAGCGACATGTGTACAAAGCGATCATTTAAATTAGCCAAATGCCAGGTCCTCAGCCCTGGGACACCATCTTCTTTCTATAATATTGATATATAATATAATATATCATCCGTAGAGTGAATAATCCAATGTCTGTTAGTATAAATATTTCTCTTTAATTCAATTTATATCACCCTGGATCAGTACACGAATCGCTGGACTGATCACCTTGCATGTAATAACGATATTTATCGATTCAAAAGTGCGGCTGGTCCAAACTTAAAACACAGTAAGGGACATTTTTTTGTAGTACGTTTTGTTTTGCATTTTTGGACTAAGTAGAATTTAGTCCAAAAATGCAAAAAAAACGTACTACAAAAAAAATATCCCTTACTGTGTCTTGAGTTTAGACAGCCGAGTGCCCTATGCACCATTGTGTGCAAATAGGATATAAGGCTTCCGTCTTCATTCATACAAAAACGGTAGATGCCTCGTCGGATATAATTTAATGAGGTATAAACAAAGGGTGTCGGACTCACCGCTGGCGTGGGCTTGCGCGGCTAGGAGCAGGAACGCCGCTAGGAGGGCCGCGGCCGTGGAGGCGCCGCAGGTGGCCATCTTGTGTGGGTCGGTGGGGCAGGGCGCGATGCACTCGGACGGTCCCCGCGCGAGCCGGGGTGCTAAATGAGGGGAAGTCGCCATCGGAGCACGTTATATACGGAGCCGAGGGCGAGGGCGGCGGAGGGGAGGGGGGAGAGGGGAGCGGACACTGCGCCGATACAAAATTTATTAAAAAAAATAATAATAGAAAAAAAAAATATTAATATTTATATTTTTTAAATTATTTAATATGGTTGAAAATTTTTTTAAAATTAATTTTCTCAACATTTATACTTGGAATCATAAAATTAAAAACGCAGTTTTCTCCAATACAGAGACTGAGCTCTTGTGCTTGGAGAGGGACTTATACTTGTTAGTTATGTTTATTGGTAATAGAGTTACACAGTTTTTTGTGTTTTTTTTTTTGTATACATACATATATATATATATATAGTTCTGGAGGTCTCGGGTTCGATTCCCAGGGGGGTCAAATAAATAGAAGTGATTTTTTCACTCTAATATTTATTGAATATTACCCGGGACTGGTTCCTGAAGCGGAGGACTGATAACCTTTCCTTCATGTGTTTACGATCAAGATAACTCTGCGTTTAAATGATGCAGTGCCCTATGCACCATCGGGTGTGAATGAGGGATTGGAGAAGAAGATTATTATATATGAATGAAAGAAGTTTTAAGTTGAAACAAAGTATTCATCATTTTTGATGAAACAAAGAATTCTGGTGCGTCTTTCAAATGATGATGCAATGATGACTTTCAATAACGGACGGAATGGTTAATGTCACATATCGCTCACTCCTTTCAACAACGTCATAAGTATAAATAAAAAAAAAACTTGATTTTTCATTCATTGGGGTGCGGATAAGGGTTAGAGAGACATGTATATGAAAGTAGACAGAATGCAGTCAAAATGCAATGCCTTAGACGAATGTGCGTCTGGCAACTTAGAGCTTCTCACGAGTAGAACAAGTTTTATACTGACGTTTCTTAGTGGAACTGAATTTTATTTTACCAGCAACCGGGTTTTGTCGTAACCGACATCATCAGACTGGTGGACATCAGACCAGTCTGACGATGTCGGTAACGACGAAACCCGGTTGCTAGTTAAACAAAATGAATGTGAAAAAAATAGTGTAGTTGTTATTTTATTTTATCAAAACATTGTTTCTACGTATATTAATCGTTCATCAAAATTGGTTAGCGATAAATATGAGGTTTTGGTATGTTCATCTCGATACATATGTACATATATACAACTATATTTATATATATATATATATATATATATATATATATATATATATATATATATATATATATTGGAATCTATATATTTATATATATGATTCCCAGGGGGGTTTAATAAATATAAGTGATTTTTTCACTCTAATATTTATTCAATATTACACTGGACTGGTACCTGAAGCGGAGGGCTGATCACCATTCCTTCATGTGTAATCGATCGAAATATCACTGCGTTTATATGAAGCAGTGCCCTATGCACCATTGGGGTGCGGTAAGGGTTTTATTACTATTTATTATATACATATTGGAGATATGATTTGTGAACAAGTATTTGGACACACTCAAAATGTTGTAAATTGAAAAACATCGACGCAGAGATCCTGTAACGACAGTATGATGTGTGTATGCACGGTATATCTACATACAAATTGATTACTTGATCAAAGGTCACCGAAGCATCACCTAAGCTCAGATTGGACACAGTTTATACTCTGCGTACTCCCGGTCAAATGCTCCGTCTGCTTACGTACAAATCAATGCACAACACGGCTTCAGGGCATCCAAAAAAGCTGTGCATTCCATAAGAACTGGCCGAGAGACGTCACGTCTCGATCAGCTCCAACTGCTACCTTTAAACCATCTTACAATAAATCTATATTTATATATATATATATATTTTTTTTTTATTACATATTTAATATTTTTAATTAATGTTTTACATAGTAACCACCACTATTTTTGTAAAATCTACTGTGACACGTGTTTCGATGCATTCCGCATCATTTTCAAACACCGTTTTGATGCGGAATGCATCGAAACACGTGTCACAGTAGATTTTTTTTAAAAAGTGGTATTTACTAAGTGAAACATTAATTAAAAATGGATAGATTTTACCACAAACTGACTGCCGAATCAATTAATGAACATATTTTGTATTTTATTTAAATTTTAACTTTATGTATGGAAAAGAAATACGTACATTGGCGGGCTTATTGCTAAGAAACAATATCATCCAACCAACCAAAAACAGACCAGTGAAATTGGTCAAAACGCTTGATACCATATATAGCTGTTTGCATTCAGAGGGTAGATAGTGCTTGAACATTAAAAAATAAATATAAATTACAAATTGATGATAATAAGGAAGGCAAAGGAAAAAGGGAGTTTAGGGAAGGAGGTAGAGGGAAAAACTAAGGGAGGAGGTTTGATGGACAGTTAGGATTCTAATGATAGATAGTAATGTCTCAGACATTTATAATGTCATTGAACGAACAGTATCAAGCAGATTAATTGAAATAAAACTTTTTTCTCGTATTTTAAACACCCTCTAAAAATGTTTTGGGGGTGTTCTTCGTATTATGGACCAGGGTTGCTTCATTCAGTGACTGAGATGTTGAATAGCGAGAAGTCCATAATTCAGGTATGGTTTCGAGACGAAAAAATGGCATCCACGAGCCAAAACCTTATATAATAGATGCCAAGAAGAGTAAAATCTTTGACTGAGCCCAAATGAGATCATATTAAATATTAATTTGTGATGTAACTAATAAACAAAGGATTTTACAAAACTTTTTACGAAAATACAACAAAAAAAGATTTTTTTTTGACATCTCATCAGAGATGAAGAAGAATATGGAAGTCTGGGCATTTACGGGGCTGACGACCGTCAAAGGCTGGTTCAAGTCACCACTTTACACACGTGTGACATTTACCAATTCTCCCCAGTATTGACAACCACGCTACTCAAATTCTTGGAAGTTCTATATATTATATATGAACCAATTTTGAAACACTGTTCTTGAATCACTAGAAATTCACTAGAGACATCTATTTGTGAGATGAAAAGAAGCTTTTTATTGAGCAGAAACTCTTTTATTAGTATGTGAGGTCTGAATCCTGGATTATAATCACATACATGAGAAACGCCAGAAAATATTATGTTCTTTTCTATCATTTTAGCTTATAATTTGACCAGATAATTTATTTACAACATTTTGAGTGTGTCCAAATACTTGTTCACAAATCTTGAATATCTCCAATTATAGGAGGATTTTTCAAATTATTTTTTGACATCTCATCAAAGATGAAGAAGAATCTTCTTCACCTTTGATGAGATGTCAAAAAAATTATATAAAAAATCCTTCTTTAATTGGAGATAATCCAGATTTATGAACAAGTATTTGGACACACTCAAAATGTTGTAAAAAAAATTCTTTCAATTAATCTGTTCGAAACTGTATATTGTAAAATAGAGTTCCACCAAGAATTTTCAGTACAAAAAAAAATCTACGAAAACATTCAGCTATATATTCAAACAAATACTATTATTCGCGCTGTTAAAAGCGATTGCTGGTTGAATTATTTTATTTTTAATATAATAAAGTATATTGACTATTTTATTTTATCTAAGACTTCGTCACTAGGTCATTAAACTTTGTAAAAATGTCACATATATTAATAGGTTCATACATCTGTTATATCCAAACAAATTACGTCTCATTTGTCGACATCTCAGCATAGATGAAGAAGAATACGGAAGTCTGGGCATTTACGGGGCTTACGACCGTCATATGCTGGTCACTTTACATCACTTATGGTAGAGAAAACCACACGAGCTTAAGTACTCTCATATGGTAGAGAAAGTCCAAAAGAAGTTTTTGAGGTATCTCTACATGAGAGAGTACGGCTATTATCCTCGGCTCTACCCGACCCAGTTTCTCCAGGGTATGCTTGGCTACAATAGTTTAGAGACTAGAAGGAATGTGTATTTGATTACGCATTTTTATCCATTGTTGCGCGGTATGATAATCCTGAAATTATCCAGAGCATTGGTCTGTATGTTCCCGATAGTTACCTAAGACAGCGTCGGCATAGATTGTTTCACATTCCTATACACAGGACCAACCTGCCGATGGTTATGCCTGTAGGAAGAGCTACCGCTATGTTGAACAATATCACATTGGATATTAATCTGTTCCATGTGTCCGAAGGAGTTTTCCGAAGCGAGATTCTTCTACACATTTAACAAGAGTCTTCTTGCGTAATTTTTAATTTGTTTTTTTAATGTATACGCCTTAAATGTTTGTTTGTAATGTATATATTAATTATTGAATAAATTGAATTGAATTGAATTGAATTGAATCACACATGTGAAACATTCACCAATTCTAACCATGATTGACACCACACTACTCAAATTCTTAGAACTTCTATATATTATCCAATTTCGAAACATTGCACATGAATCACCAGAAATTTCACAAGATAAATGTCATAAAATAATATGAAACAACTCCTATAATTGGAGAATATCCAGATTTGTGAACCAGTATTTGGACACACTCGAAATGTTGTTATTATTTACGTTTTTAAACTCCATGTACAGAATAGAAATAAGTACATTGGCGGGCTTATTGCTAAAAAGCAATATCTTCCAACCAACCAAAAACAGACTAGTGATATTGGTCAAAACGTTTGATACCATATACAGCTGTTTGCAATCAGAGGGTAGATAGTACTAGAACATTTAAAAAACATAAATTACAAATTGAAATTTAAAAAAATCATGAATTACAAAAGATGATATTTTATTTATTGTTTCGGCATTAACTTTGTGGTAAGACATGTTACAATGATTAAAGAAAACACTTCGTTTTTTTACCACTTGAGTTTTATTATGGACTACATGTTTCAGAAGTTAAACTTCCATCATTCAGGTCTGTATAGTAACTAAAATATAAAATATAAAATTGTTCTATAAATAAGGAGAGGGGAAAGTAAGGGGAAGGGGTTAGTCAAGGGACGGAGTTTGAAAACAAAGGAAAAATGGAAAGCAAAGGTGAAGAATTTTGAAACAATATATTATTCAATAAATTATTATCAGAGTTTAGGTTTTTTTGGATTTCAAAATTTTCAAGATAATAATTTTTGGTTATTATACAGACCTGAATGATGGAAGTTTAACTTCTGAAACAAGTAGTCTATAATAAAACTCAAGTGGTAAAAAAACAAGTGTTTTCTTTAATCATTACAAAAGATGATAATGATAAATTATACAAGATGCTAATATCCACTTGGTCACCCATTCTAGGCATGTATTTAAGGGATGAATATGTCTTCGGATTACGGAGGGCTTCGGATAAGCGGGGATTCGGATTTTTTTAAACCATTACCGCAAAATATTTTTACGTAAGTCGATATTACCTCCTCCCTCCATTTTGAAATGAAGACAATCAATGTATGTGTATTTAAAATAAAACTTATTTATCGAATTGATTTATACGAAAAAAAAAAGTTACATGAAAATAATAAGTATGTAACTAAAAAACTAACTAACCATCACGCCGCTTCCCCGCAGGGGTAGGCAGAGAGAATCGAACGCCACACCACTCTGTCTTTGCAAACATTATTTGCCTCTTCTACATTCATGCATCTCCTCATACATACCCGAAGATTATTACGACTCCTGACCCGGCCGCTTTCAAGTATTTGACATACCTGATTGTGCCAAGTTTTCCTCGGTCGTCCTCT
Organism: Brachycentrus maculatus; assembly: GCF_059751285.1. Lineage (NCBI taxonomy): Eukaryota > Metazoa > Arthropoda > Insecta > Trichoptera > Brachycentridae > Brachycentrus > Brachycentrus maculatus. The sequence goes on from NW_028280787.1 coordinate 1,640,326, forward strand.
GCTTCTTTTTCCAACTACATTCGCCTCATAAATTTGTTCATAAGTATGTAATAATAATAAATAATAATAAAACCCTTACCGAACCCCAATGGTGCATAAAGCACTGCTTCATATAAACGCAGTGTTATCTCGATCGATTACACATGAAGGAAAGGTGATCAGCCCTCCGCTTCAGGTACCAGTCCAAGGTAATATTGAATAAATATTACAGTGAAAAAATCACTTATATTTATTTTACCCCCCTTGGGAATCGAACCCGGGACATCCAGAACGGTAGCCGAGCGTGCTGACCATTACACTACGGAGGCGGACTAAAAATAGTAAAACGTTTATGAAATAGCAAACTAGAAAAATTTCCTTATTACCCCAAAAATTTTTTTTTACCCCATTTGGGGTAATTTACCCCGGTTCCCCCGACCGCTGGATTAAAGGTTTAAAAAAACTATTTAAAAATCACGTTTTTAGCTCGCAGATACATAAAAATACACACGTATTTAAACGGAACTCCTAGATATATGATCAATATCATGACACATTACATATGAGTTCAAAACAGCCATCTATATAGGATTGAGAAAGCTTTTTCAGACATATTTTTAAAAAAGATGTGCGTATTGCATCACATGCAAAGTCAAGTCAAAATTTCAAAGCAGTCCGTGGATAAGTTAAGGAGATTTAAGATTTTAAACTAACAAATATATATACAACATTTTGAGTGTGTCCAAATACTTGTTCACAAAATCTGGATTATCTCCAATTACAGGAGTTATTTTCATATTATTTTTTGACATCTCATCAAAGATGAAGAAGAATATGGAAGTCTGGGCATTTACGGGGCTGACGACCGTCATCGGCTGGTTTAAGTTTGAAAATAACTCCTGTAATTGGAGATAATCCAGATTTTGTGACCCACTCAAAATGTTGTAAATAAATTATCTGGTCAAATTATAAGCTTAAATAATAAAAATGAAAATGGTATTTTCTGGCGTTTCTCATGTGTGTGATTATAATCCAGGATTCGGACCTCACATACTAATATAAGAGTTTCTGCTCAATAAAAAGCTTCTTTACATCTCACCAATAGATGTCTCTAGTGAAGTTCTAGTGATTCAAGAACAAGGTTTCTAAATTGGTTCATATATATAGAACTTCCGAGAATTTGAGTAGTGTGGTTGTCAATGATGGGTAGAATTGGTGAATGTTACACGTGTGTAAAGTGATCACTTAAACCAGCCGATGACGGTCGTCAGCCCCGTAAACGCCCAGACTTCCATATTCTTCTTCATCTTTGATGAGATGTCAAAAAATAATAACAAATATTTATATATGTAGATAGATTTGACATATCTTACTTAGGAAAAATAAATTAAAATTTATCGAGATGCGTTTTATCTAAATTATTTGTTTGATAACTGAAATACCTTTATACTTAATATTTGCTAAGCGATAAATGTTTGATGTGTTTGAACACAATGTTATCGAGGGTAGATGAGTAATGAAGCTAGAAGTTTCCACTGGAAGCCCTCAGATAGATTACCGAGTACTAAGCGTAAAGGAGGTATCTGCATCCAAGAAGAAATAATTGATAGAGTATGAAAAACAGGGTTAGTATTCGGCTGTCCAAATTTAAAACACAGTAAGGGACATTTTTTTGTAGTAGTTTTTTTTTGCATTTATGGACTAAGTAGACTCTACTTAGTCCAAAAATGCAAAAAAAAAAACCTACTACAAAAAAATGTCCCTTACTGTGTTTTAAATTTGGACAGCCGTATTGACAGTCTATAAGGCGACCAATGGATCATTCTCATGATGTGTTATTATTAGCTAATAAATTAATATGAAAATCACAAGACTATCGGTAACATTCTTATTGAAATCTGTAGAGAACTAAAGGAGATATGAAGGTTTAAACTTTGGACATTTTAATAAAACGAAAAACGGACACCGTTAAACGTCATCAAATTTTACGTCATCAAGTGTGTTATGCGGCGTATCCCTTTATGTATCTGCTTTATAAAGCTGTAATAGTAGTAGTTTGGATTCGTTTCTGTGACGCCATTCGTTACCACCTTACGAAAACAACGTTTTTACGAAGGCGAATTTTGGAAAAGAAAATGATGAATGAAAATATTGATTATATCGACTGTTATAAACACAAAACGAGTCTTTATAGGTTGACACAATCCTTTATAGGTTGAGTATGTTAAATTACATATTCCTCCCGAGTGATAGTAAGTGTTGCTTTTTCGGCTACCCTAGAGCTAGAAATACGCAATACGTAACCAAATTTATGCACTGATTAGCTTCAAATGACCGGATCCAAAAACCGAATGAAGTAACGACTTATTTTAGAGAAGCCGTTATATAATCGGTCACCATGTATGCGCATACATTATAAAAACAATACGTACTATTTGATATACAGTATCGAACATATTATTTGTTTCAAACATTTATTTACAACATTTTGAGTGTGTCCAAATACTTGTTCACAAAATCTGGATTATCTCCAATTACAGGAGTTATTTTCATATCATTTTTTGACATCTCATCAAAGTTGAATTTTTGACATTTCATCTTTGATGAGATGTCAAAAAATCGCTTTTAACAGCGCGAATTATAGTATTTGTTTGAAAATATAGCTGAATGTGTTCATAGATTTTTTTGTACTAAAATTTCTTGGTGGAACTGCATTTTACAATATACAGTTTCGAACAGATTAATTGAAACAAAACTTTTTTGTTGTATTTTCGTAAAAAGTTTTGTAAAATCTTTTGTTTATTAGTTATATCACAAATTAATCTTTAATACAATCTCAATTGGGCTCACTCAAAGATTTTACTCTTCTTGGCATCTATTATATAAGGTTTTGGAACGTGGATGCCATTTTTTCGTCTCGAAACCATACCTGAATTATGGACAAAATGAGCTTTTCCACCGTAGTGCAATCAATTTTGGAGAGCCGATTCCTACAGATTGCCGATAGATTTTCAATTAGCTTTATGTCTGGCAAAATTCTTGACCAGTCCGACACAGTTCATTATTTTTGTGTGAAGAATTTCATAATTTTTTTGTATTTGTGGCAGGGGGTTAAATCCTGCTGAAATATTCCATTACCATTTGACCTTCGTTTTTGTATCTCTGGTAGTATCTTTTCCAGTAGAATTGGGTGATACTTCTCGCTATTCATCATTTCAGTCACTGAAAGAAGCAGCCCTGGTCCATAATACGAGGAAAACCCCCAAAACATTATTTTAAAGGGTATTAAAAATACGAAAAAATAGTTTTGTTGCAATTAATCTGTTTGATACCGTATGTTGTATTATAGATGTAAGGTCACAGTCTACTTGGAGTACTGTCGTGAACTTTGTCATAGGAATATTCGGCTGTCCAAATTTAAAACACAGTAAGGGACATTTTTTTCTAGTACGTTTTTTTTGCATTTTTGGACTAAGTAGAATCTACTTAGTCCAAAAATACAAAAAAAAACGTACTACAAAAAAATGTCCCTTACTGTGTTTTGAGTTTGGACAGCCGTATTATACAGAATGCTCTAGAAAGTAAAGATTATTAAATATTTATACTAATTTTTGACATCTCAACATAGATGAAGAAGAATGAAAGATGAATGTCTGGGCATTTACGGGGCTTACGACCGTCATAGCCTGGTTTAAGTGATCACTTCACACGTACAACATTCACTAATTCAACCCTTGTTTGACAACACGACTAAATTTTTGGAACTTCTATATTTACTGTTCAAATTCGAAATATATTGCTTGAATTGACTAGAATTTAACTAGAAACATCTATGGTGAGCCTATGACGGTCTTAAGCTGCGTAAATGCCCAGATTTCCATATTCTTCTTCATATATGCATGTAACTCCTAATTGGAGATAATCCACACTCAAAATGTTGTTAATAAATATCAACATTTTTAAGCACATACCCATCCCTGAAGATGACATGGTGCTTGTCAAAATCGGTTGGAAAAATGCTAAAAATAAAAGTCATTGAAAAGATCGAGTTTTACAATATTTTTCAAACTTTATATTTTTCCATTTCCGACGTCTCAACATAGATGAAAAAGAAAAATATTACAATATGCATGGATCCATACTTCCATGTTCTTCTTCATCTATGCTGAGATGTGAATATATGTACTGTAAAAAGTAATTTAAAAAAATATATAAATCAAAAAATACTTACCAATCAGTTCTATGCTCAGAGTTGTATTTCTCCATTCATTTTTTATTTCACCATTCGAACACCTATCATATAACGAGGAAATAATAAAATACATGTGGAGCCGATAAACACATCCAAGTTTGGAGTAAGGTCCTTACAATATATTGCCTATACCCAAATTAATCAGCTGCCTGACATATATAAAATATAACCCAATCAGGGATCCAAAATGAATGAACTGAAAAAATACTTTATAGAAAGATATTTGTGTTAGCGATTAGTTATATTTTCTCATTTGTTCCTTTAAACATGCTTCTTATCTTATGTTTTTTTTTAAATATACCTATTTACCATACCCGTTTATTGTTTATATTTTACATTTTGCACTGTGTTAGTTTTGTCAAAAAATTATATATTATTTTTACTTTCTTATTTGTGTTTTAGTCTTGTTAGTCTTAATCCCATGTCCCAAAATGAGAAATGGAAATTACTCATCGGGAATATTATATATCGCTCACTCCTTTCAAGAACGTCATAATTCAAAAATCATCAATTTTCACTTGTGCATGTTTTCAGAACGCCCAGAAAATGTACTATATCCCAAAAAAGCGCCATGTTTTTAACTTAATATTTACCTGCTACAGGGCAGAAAGTGTTGTTTTTGCATTTTAAAGAAAAGGTATTGTTTAATTATTTTTTAAATATACTAAATATTTTTCAAATGGAGAAAAAACCTCCAGGTTTTACCTCAAAAGATCTGTTGCATAGTAAAAAGTTCAATAAGTGGCTTGATATTTATTTTTAATACATTGTATTATATTTTTAAACTTCAAAAACGTTCTCCTGAAAGATCAAGTTTTTTTTATTTAATTTTTATTTTTTTTATTTGAAAGGAATGAGCGATATGTGACTTATGTATGTAATAGAAAGTATATTTGGCGAATGTGAGTAAGGGAACAGAACGATGATAGCCGAAAAAGATTTGGCACAATCAGATCAATCAGAACCTAAAATCTGGTGGTGTCAAAAGTCAGCATAATCGGAGGGCATGTATGACTAGATGTATGGATGTGAAGGTAGCTAGGAGTGTGTGTCAGGACAGAAGAGTGTGGCGTTCCACCCTCTCCGTCTACCCCTGCGGGAAACGACGTGATGGTAGTATAATAGTAGTAGTAGTTCTTCAAACCCTTATCCGCACACAATGGTGCATAGGGCACTGCATCATATAAACACAGTGTTATTTTGACCGCTAACACATGAAGGAAAGGTGATCAGCCCTCCGCTTCAGATACCAGTCCAGGGTAATACTGAATTAGAGTGAAAAAATCACTTGTATTACGTAGTAGTAGTACTGTATGTTAAAAAAAATCAAACATAGTTTTGCCTCACATTGGTCTTAGCATTTTGAGCGCTCTGTGTGATTTTAACCTTTTTAAGGTATTTTTCATTGATTTCGGATGGTACCAGGACTCCGTTGTGCACTGCTAGTAATAATTTGCCGTTTTCTTCACATATTGTTATGTAACATAATTATTTCGTGTATAATCATCGCAAATTTAAAAATCCCACTTGAACGCGTAACATTCTGCATTTACCCAACCTAAGGCAGATAATTTCCGTTACGGACAATTCAATATTGAATTAAAAGTGATAAAAGTTGGGACCACATAAGATAAGGTGATAACCTTTTGAACATTCTCCATATCGTCGAAATATACTTGAAAAATAATATTCTACATTAATTTATTTTGTCCGCCTCCGTAGTGTAATGGTCAGCACGCTCGGCTACCGTTCCGGAGGACCCGGGTTCGATTCCCAGGGGGGGTGAGAATAAATATGAGTGATTTTCTCACTGTAATATTTATTCAATATTGCCCTGGACTGGTACCTGAAGCGGAGGGCTGATCACCTTTCCTTCATGTGTAAACGATCAAGATAACACTGCGTTTATATGACGCAGTGCCCTATGCACCATGGGGTGCGGATAAGGGTTTTATTATTATTATTATTATTATTAATTTATTATAATAATTACAATCCGTAAAAATTCTTCGCCTCTTCCACGTTCATGCTTCTCCTCGTACATACCCGAAGATTATTTCGAAGAATTTTTGCCAAGACAGAGCGGTGTGGCGTTCTAATCCCTCTGCCTAACGCAAGCCTAACGAAGCAGCGTGATGGTTAGTTAGTTAATAAAAAAAGCGATGCGAATCAATATAATTTTTCTTCTTCTTCCTTTTCATCCATGCTCTTTACCTAGGTAATGTAAGAAATGTGAGAAGTGTGAAGATTGTGCGCAATGTTGGAATTGTGTGCAATATTGGTATTATGCGCAGTGCGTAGATTGTGCGAAATGTGAAGATTGTGCGCAATGTGACAATTGTGCGCAATATTAGTATTAGGCGCGATGCGAAGATTGTGCAAAATGTGAAGATTGTGCGCAATGTGAAGATTGTGCGCAATGTGACGATTGTGCACAATATTGGTATTATGCGCAGTGCAAAGATTGTGCGAAATGTGAAGATTGTGCGCAATGTGACGATTGTGCGCAATATTGGTATTATGCGCGGTGCAAAGATTGTGCGAAATGTGAAGATTGTGCGCAATGTTGGTAATGAGCGATGCAAAGATTGGGCACAATAAAGAATTCCGTTGCAACATCTACCATACATGGTTTTGCCGCACTGAGAGATGGCATTCCGACTGCATTCAATCTACTTTCATCCTTCTTTTGCCAACCCTAAGCTTCACTATACATTAAGGCTGGTACCAGGACTCCATTGTGTTATTGTAGACAGCCAGTTTGGCTTTTGCTATTGAGTTTCTATTATTATTAAAAAAATATTTACATACATATCGCTCACTCCTTTCAACAACGTCATATATCAAAAAACATGATTTTTCAGATGGTTTTTAAAGTGCAAAATGTAATAAAATGTATTCAAAATAAACATCAAGCCACTTATTAAACGTTTTACTATGAAACAGTTCTTTTTAGGTAAAACCTGAAGGTTTTTTCTCCATTTGAAAAATATTTAGTATATTTAAAAAAAAGAATTAAACGATACCTTTTCTTCAAAATGCAAAAACAACACTTTCTGCCCTGTAGCGGGTAAATATTAAGTTAAAAATATGCCCCTTTTGCTGGGATATAGTACATTTTCCGGGCATTCCACTTAACTTAAAATTGACGATTTTTGATATATGACGTTGTTGAATGGAGTGAGCGACATGTGATAAATTTTAAGCATTTTAATCATCGTTTTAAACAAAAAATAAACGAATTTTCTTATCTATCGTTCTAATGACATATAACAATCTATTTTTACTTTTTAATATGTGTAAATTATTTTATTATTTAAAAAAAGTATTTCAATGGATAAAAATATCAGCATTTTATTGTAAAATTCTAAATAAACAAGCTAAAAACATGATTGGTGGAGGTGATCTGTGAGTGCGAGGCACATATCATTAAAAAAATTATAAAAATAATTTATTTTTTGAAAAATACTAGTAATTGTGCTAGGACACACTCAAAATGTTGTAAATAAATTATCCTCCTGACCCTTATCCGCACCCAATGGTGCATAGGGCACTGTATCATATAAACGCAGTGTTATCTTGATCGTTTATACACGAAGGAAAGGTGATCAGCCCTCCGATTCAGGTACCAGTCCAGGGTAATATTGAATAAAGATTAGAGTGTAAAAACACTAGTATTTATTTAACCCCACCCTGGGAATTGAACCCGGGACCTCCAGTACGGTAGCTAAGCGTGCTGACCTTTACACCACGGAGGCGGACAATAAATAAATTTAGTGATAAATTTATAATAATATAATAATAATAAAACCCTTATCCCCACCCCAATGGTGCATAGGGCACTGTATCATATAAACGCAGTGTTATCTTGATCGTTTATACACGAAGGAAAGGTGATCAGCCCTCCGCTTCAGGTACCAGTCCAGGGTAATATTGAATAAAGATAAGTGTGAAAAAACACTAGTATTTATTTAACCCCACCCTGGGAATTGAACCCAGGACCTCCAATACGGTAGCTAAGTGTGCTGACCATTACACCACGGAGGCTGGCAATAAATAAATTCACTGATAAATTTATAACAATATAATAATAATAAAACCCTTATCCCCACCCCAATGGTGCATAGGGCACTGCATCATATAAACGCAGTGTTATCTCGATCGATTATACATGAAGGAAAGGTGATCAGCCCTCCACTTCAGGTACCAGTCCAGTGTAATATTGAATAAATATTAGAGTGAAAAAAATCACTTATATTTATTAAACCCCCCTGGGAATCGAACCCAGGACCTCCAGAATGGTAGCCGAGCATGCTGACCATTACACTACGGAGGCGGACAATAACTGATATAAGCTAAAATAAATTGAAAAAAATTTTTCAAGGGTTTCTCTAGTATGTGAATATAATCCAGGATTTCACGTACAAACGGAAAGAGTCTCTGCTTTATAAAAGCTTGCCTCATTCCAACATAGATGGTTGTTGTGAACTGGCCCATACTGTGTTACGGGTTTGATCAATATATCTAGCAATGATTAAAGAAAACACTTCGTTTTTTACCACTTGAGTTTTATTATAGACTACATGTTTCAGAAGTTAAACTTCCATCATTCAGGTCTGTATAATAACTATACATTATAGTTATTATACAGACCTGAATGATGGAAGTTTAACTTCTGAAACATGTAGTCTATAATAAAACTCAAGTGGTAAAAAACGAAGTGTTTTCTTTAATCATTGTAACATGTCTTACCACAAAGTTAATGCCGAAACAATAAATAAAATATATCTAGCAGTTTTAATTCTTTATTGAGTAGTATTGTTGTCCATTGACAACAATACGTAGAATTGGCGAATATAACATGTCGCTCACTCCTTTCAATACCTTTTCAAATAATTAAACAATACCTCTTCTTCAAAATGCAATACAGCACTTTCTGCCCTGTAGCGGGTAAATATTAAGTTAAAAATATGCCTCTTTTCCTGGGATATAGTACATTTTCTGGGCATTCCGAAAACACGCACAACTGAAAATTGTTGATTTTTGATATATGACGTTGTTAAGAGGAGTGTGTGATATATGGTTTTCCATTATGAGTGATTACAGTTTAAAAGTAAAAAGTGAGAAAAAAAAATTGGTTTATTTGAAAGGATACATTATACCATTTTGTATGAAAAATAACATATTATTTTTTGACATCTCATCAAAGATGAAGAAGAATATGGAAGTCTGGGCATTACGGGGCTGACGATCGTCATAGGCTGCTTGAAGTGATCACTTTACATACGTGTAACATTCACCAATTCTACCCATTATTGACAACCATACTACTCAAATTCTTGGAAGTTCTATATATATATATATATATGAACCAATTTTTAAACATTGTTCTTGAATCACTAGAGACATCTATTGGTGAGATGAAAAAAAAAGTATTTGGACACTCAAAATGTTGTAAAAATAACATCATTTATGTGAGCACAACAACTTTTTTGGACTTACCGCATTCTTCTTTTCTAGCCCATTGTTCTCAACAGCTGCATATAGGCCTCTTCCATGTCTTTCCATTTCCCTTGATTGGTCTTATTGTATCTTATTCTACCACATTCTATAGACTCAATTTCCCATCACTTTTTCACATAAATTTGCCTGTATCAGCAAGAGCACTTTCCATATTTTCCTTTAATTACTCAACGGATCTTTGTCAGACGGGAGGAATAAACAGATGGTTTTTGGATCAGGTCATTTGAAGCTAATCAGTGCATAAATTTAGTTACGTATTGCATTTTTCTAGCTCTAGGGTAGCTGAAAAAGCAACAGTTACTATCACTCGGGAGGAATATCTAATTTAACATACTCAACCTATAAAGGATTGTATTAGACTCGTGAAGTGTTTATAACAGCCGATATAATCAATATTTTCATTCATCATTTTCTTTTGTAAAATTCGCCTTCGAAAAAACGTTATTTTCGTAAGTTGGCAATGAATGCCGTCACAGAAACGATGGAGTTATTTTAATGTTGGTGTCATAACTAAATTATTGGAGGCTCTGTTTGTTGATGTCTATGGTCCACCCTCCCACTCCCCCTTCCCTTCGTATTTGTATGACACAGATGGTAGTGTAGTGGTAAACAATCCACACTACTACTATTATAGCTCTATAAACCATACGTCATAAAACGTTCAATGACGGAAATTTGATGACGTATGCGAACGCACATTTTTCGTTTTATTCAAATATCTCGAGTATAAACCTTCATATCTCCCTTAGTTCTCTACAATTTCAATGAAAATGTCCCCGATAGTCTTGTGATTTTGCATTTTAATTTATTAGCTAATAATCACACATCGTGATATTTATCCACTGTGGGATTATTGGCAAACCCATGGAGAAGTCTATAGTTGACCTGATGAGGGATGGTATTCCAAAACTGCCAGTCATGAAGTAGAGTTTTTGAGTTGTATTACACAAAGTGAACAATGAATGATAAGGAGAGTGTTATTTCTATTGGTGCGAGTAACAACACCAAGATAAAGCTTGTCAGGAGTTGGTCATCTCCATTTTTCTCTATGCTGCTGAAACATGGACCATGAAACCAGCAGAAAGGAGAAAATTGACGCTTTTGAAATGTGGTGTTGGAGGCGCATGCTCCGAATCCCATGGACAGCTAGACGCACCAACGAGTCCATTCGTCAGGAGTTACAATCGGATGGCTTGACTCTGGCCAGTGTCTGTATACGACGGATCCCTCAGTTCTTTGGACACATAGCGTAGCAATGAGGATAGCCTAGAATGACTGGTTGTGATCGGTAGCCTGGAGGGGAAGAGAGAGAGAGGTAGATCCCCACAGGATGGACCGATCAAGTTAAGGCAGCAGCAGGCACCTCGGTGGTTAAAGCGCTACGTGCAGCGCTGTCAAGACATAACTGGAGAAGAGTCATTGCTTCCACAAGGGTCACAACCCTCAGTAATGAGGAGTAAGACGGAGAAGAAGAATTTAAATTGACAGTCTCAATATTGATGAAGAAGAATGTGGAAACATAGGGATGAAATACATGAAGGAACTGATCACGGGAATCATTGCGGAAATCCATCACAGAAGCTCTAAAGCTTAACAAGGAACAAATAAGAATCCTTACCTTAGACTGTGGAAGCACATATCACAATTTGGACTACATGACTTCCCAGTCACCAGATTTTGTATGGAGGATAACGAAACACCCATCCACATTCTCTATAACTGTGACGCACTTGCTCGCAATCAAAGTCACATCCTTTGTGGACCACTACTGGACTCCGAGAAGGTGAAGCTCCTACCGCCAAGACAGGTCGTGAGCTACATGACTTACGTAGGTCTTGAGAGTGAGCTATGGCACAGAGGGAGGTAACAATAAACCTAATATGGTCCCAGTGACATAAGGGATCCAAGATCCCTTGACCTCTTATAAAAAAATTTAAAAATTATATGGAAGCCTAGGTATTGAATTGAATTGTCGGGTTGTGGTCCCATGGTTAGTGTCGCGGACTCTTATGTCAGAGTTTCTCGGTTTGAACCCACTCTACTACAATTTGATGCCCATTTCAAATAATGAGCCGCTTAGGCTCACAAAAATAGTACCGTAGAACGGGGCTACTTGAACTTTGATGTGTTACTTGAGCCCAGTACAAAAAAAATTAAATCTGTATTTGGTCTACAATAATGAACGTATCGTGACAATAAGTGTCACCTGTCAGGGAAACAATGAATCATGTCAATACATTCATTATTGTAGACCAAATACAGATTTATTTTTTTTTGTACTGGGCTCAAGTAACACATCAAAGTTCAAGTAGCCCCGTTCTACGGTATGAAATTGAAATATTTGAAATTATAAAAACACAAATATTTCCCTTACTTATTAAAAAGAAAAGAATACAAATACCCAGACTTTCACACTCTTCTTCATCTATATTGAAATTATCGAGTTTTATATAGCTTTGAATAAATAAAACATATTTTTATTTGTAAAAAAGATCTTTACTGGACTCTATACTATATATTTATATAAAACAACATACAATATTGGAATAGTAGGAAGACGGTTATACAGTTTCCAGTAATCTTAGAATCCTAACTTGATAAATACCAAATGGTAATGTGACACCATCTATACAACGCTTTACGAACTAAAATTTATAAAATACATATGTAAAACAGGGCAAATTCATGTTTTAAAATAATAATAGTATGGTAAAAACAGATAAATACGATAAATTCATATAGTGATCGGTACCACTCTTCCTGACATCTGTGAAAAAATATGTGAACTATAAAAAATTGAATTTAAATATATATATATACATATCATAGTCGTACAGGACAAAGTGACTAACTACCAAAACGTAAAATGTTCAGGAGGGCCATTTAAGTCACTTTTGCTTGGCAACAAAATAAACATCAATGCAGTTAGTCATTTTTGACAAGTTAATATACTATACTTCCAATTCTTTGGGATTTTTTCGGGGCAATATTAAGCTATTGTAGTAAGGTATCGAATAGTCAATGATCACGTTTTTGTAAAAAATGCACTTGGTCACTTTCTCCTGCATGACAGTGTATACATATCGCTCACTCCTTTCAAGAACATCATAAATCAAAAATCGTCAATTTTGAGTCGTGCATGTTTTCGGAATGCCCATAAAATGTACTATATCCCAGAAAAAGTGGCATATTTTTAAATTAATATTTACCCACTCCAGGGCAGAAAGTGATGTTTTTACATTTTGAAGAAAAGGTATTGTTCAACTATTTTTTTTAAATATACTAAATATTTTTCAAATGGAGAAAAAACCTTCAGGTTTTTCCTAAAAAGATCTGTTTGACAGTAAAAAGTTCAATAAGTGGCTTGATATTTATTTTTAAGACATTGTATTATATTTTTACTCTTTAAAAACGTTCTCCTGAAAAAACAAGTTTTTTGATTTATGACGTTCTTGAAAGGAGTGAGCGATATATGTATATATAAACATATATACATACATACATATAGATTACAAGATATGGAAATGAAAATTGATAGAAAACCTATATTTAATAAATAATGTAAAAAAAATTAAAATATGTGGACTGCGTTGCAAATATTTGCACGCAAATACTGACTTCATCACCACAAAGGAATTTTTGGAATTGAATCTATTGTATCGATATATTAACAGAGATGAAGAAGTTTTTCAAATTCTAATCTGAGGGCACCACTATCAGCCAAACGGCAAATCTATCAAAATCACAACTAACATACGAAAGGAATCCAACAACATTGCAATATATATATATATATATATATATATATATATATATATATATATATGTATATATATATATATATATATATATATATATATATATATATATATATATATATATATATATATATATATAGTACATCTTTTAACATTATATGGATTTTCATTAATGGGCACATTTTAAACGAGGTGATTACTTTGTGTGCTGTATAAGATGATATATAACCAGCCAACGTAGGTCGTAGGCTCTGTAAATCTTCAAAAACTTCATCGTCTCTGTTAAGACATCAATATGAACCTATTTACTAGGTTAATCTTTACATATGGTAAGTTTTATAAACTTTTTTATATTAATTGATAGTAAAATCTCCATTCATGTTTTTAAACGTAACAATGTCCGTGAATTAAAAATGTTGTGCATACCGTAAGAAGTAGAATCCAATCCTAAAATAAGACTCCCATTGGATTGGATATTGAAAGCTTAGGGTGAAAAGCTTTCAGCTCCCCATGATTAGTTTGAAGCCTTAGGGAGTTGGTAGCTTTGCACATTAAGCCCGCGTACGTTTTATCTAGACCAGGGTTGTCCATACCGAATATGATATCAAAATAAGTAAACTTACCATCACGCCGCTTCTCCGCAGGGGTAGGCAGAGAGAATAGCACACCACACCAATCTGTCTTTACAAAAATTCTTCGCCTCTTTCACATTCATGAACCTCCTCATACATACCCGCCGATTATTCCGACAAGTATTTGACATGCTTGATAATGCCAAGTTTAAATCAGTCTTCTTCTGCCTCATAAATTTGTTTAACCGTTCTTTTCGTATTCATTTGTTCCACATGCCATCTCAACACACCTTTCTTAATTTTATCGATAATGCTTATCTCAGCCTTGCATTCTTTCCTTATATCACCATTGGAACATCTACTATACATGGTCTTGCCGCACTGAGAGATGGCATTCCGACTGCATTCAGTCTACTTTTATCCTTTTTTTACCAACTCCATGCTTTATTCCATACATTAGAGTTGGAACCAGGACTCCATTTGTCATTTATAAGGGATCTCATTAAAATATAATAATGTTTTGTTTTTTTTATATTTGCGGTAGATGAAAATACTATGAAGGACAACCCTGATCTGAAAAATTGCAGCTAGCCTGTGATTAGTCACAGCTGTTATCAGTAACGCAAAATATATCCTTTAAAAAAAAAAATTATCAAATAAAACATTTTTTAATACAGGGCGCCACAAAATTAATTACCCTAACCTGCAAACGGCATCGTACGTCAATCACATTTGACATTTCGCTCACTTCTTTCAACGTCATATATCAAAAATCGTCAATTTTCAGTTGTGCATGTTTTCCGAATGTCCAGAAAGTGTACTACATCCCAGCAAAAGCGGCATATTTCTAACTTAATATTTACCCGCTACAGGGCAGAAAGTGTTGTTTTTGCATTTTGAAGAAAAGGTATTGTTTAATTATTTTTTTTAAATATACTAAATATTTTTCAAATGGAGAAAAACCATTCAGGTTTTACCTTAAAAAATCTGTTGCACAGTAAAAAGTTCATAGGTCGCTTGATATTTATTTTTAATACATTTTATTATATTCTAAACTTTAAAAACGATATTCTGAAAAATCAAGTTTTTTGATATATGATGTTGTTGAAAGGAGTGAGCGATTTGTGAACTAGACAGCTGCAGTATACAAACAGATTGATAAAACGGGCGCAAATGTGTACCAACACTGGCGGCAGCTACTTGACGGATATCATCTTTTCCACTTAACAGAAAAAATTATCAAGGTAATCGATAAAGATTTTCATCAATCACTATTTATTTTTTTATTTTAGAAAATGAACTAAATCTGTTTGTATACTGCAGCTGTCTAGTTCACAAGTAGACGAAAATATCGAAATCTTCAAGTGCACAACCATGATACACGATTTACACACAACAAAGGTTTGATAGTCCCAAGAATTAACAGTAAATATGGGAGTCCAACACTGCAATATATCGTTCCAAACAATTTTAATTTGTTGCCGACGGAGGTTAGAGGTCAAAATAAAATATGGAACAAAGGCAAAATAAAGGAATGGGTAAATGATCAACCGCCTCCATGGTGTAATGGTCAGCACGCTCGACTATCATTCTGGAGGTCCCGGGTTCGATTCCCAGGGGGGGGTCAAATAAATATAAGTGATTTTCTCACTCTAATATTTATCCAATATCACCCTGGACTGGTACCTGAAGCGGAGGGCTGATCACCTTTCCTTCATGTGTTAACGATCAAGATAACACTGCGTTTATATGCAGTGCCCTATGCACCATTGGGGTGCGGATAAGGGTTTGATGATGATGATGAAATGATCAAGAGTTAAATCTATGAAAATTGTAAAATATATATTATATTTTACAATTTATATATATATGTAAAATATATATTATAAAATATATATTAGTATAATACAGCTAGACGCACCAATGAGTCCATTCGCCAGGAACTACGCTTGGATGGCTTGTCTCTGGCCAATATCTGTACCCGACGGATTCTCCAGTTCTTTGGAAACGTTGCGCGTGGCAACGAGGATAGCCTGGAACGACTAGTTGTGATCGGTAGCCTGGAGGGAAAGAGAGGGAGAGGAAGATCCCCACACGATGGACCGATCAAATTAAGGCAGCAGCAGGCACCTCAGTGGTTGGAGCGCTACGTGCAGCGCAGTCAAGGGATAACTGGAGAAGAGTCATAGCTTCTGCAAGGGTCACAACCCTCAGCAATGAGGATTAAGACGGAGAAGAAGTGTGTATATTAGGTTAAAATGGATAAAAACAATAAAAAACGTATGTAAAAACAACTCCACCGACAAGATACACAAGGTGGCTTGGTGAGTCTCTGCAAAAAGATATTTTAAAAATGTTTTATATTTTTTCTTTAAAATAAATGTATACAATTTATGCAAATAAATAAATAAAAAGTTTCAAATATGATTGACGTACAACGCCGTTTGCAAAATTTATAACACCTTCCGATAGGGTGACTAATTTTGTGACAAAATTTTCAAACCTTACATAAATGTACACATATCGCTCACTCCTTTCAACAAGGTCATATATCAACAATAGTAAATTTTCCGTTGTACATGTTTTCGGAATGCCCAGAAAATGTACAACATCCCAGCAAAAGCGGCATATTTTTAACTTAATATTTACCCGCTACAGGGCAGAAAGTGTTGTATTTGCATTTTGAAGAAAAGGTATTGTTTAATTATTTTTTTTAATAAACTAAATATTTTTCAAATGGAGAAAAAACCTTCAGGTTTTACCTAAAAAGATCTGTTGCACAGTAAATAGTTCAGTAAGTGGCTTAATATTTATTTTTAATACATTTTATTATATTTTAAAACTTTAAAAACAATCTCCTGAAAAATCAAGTTTTTTGATTTATGACATTGTTAAAAGAAGTGAGCGATATACAAGGCCTACACTGTGTTCTTGCATTTCGAAAGCGGCCACATCCGCAATTCGGGCATTTCAAGCGTCAGCGGGTTGTGGATGTGGCCGATTTTGAAGGACACACATCGTTAATATACCAAATACCACAGTTGCACTTAAAACGAAGAATACAATTAATTTCTAATACCTTTTGGTTATACATATTAAATATTGTCTTTAAGAAATAGTCTTTCCATATTAAAAAAAAAAATACTAACTAGCTAACCATCACGCTGCTTCACCGCTGGGGTAGGCAGTGAGCCAGACAATCTCAGAGCCTTTTCAAACAATCTTCGCCTCTTCCACATTCACGCGTCTCTTCATACATGCCTGCGATCATTCCGACTCTCGACCTGACCACGCCCAAGTATTTGAAATACTTGACTGTGCCAAGTTTTTCTCGGTCTTCCCCTGCGCCTATTTCTAACTACATTCGCATCGTAAATTTGTTTTACCATTCTTTCTTCACTCATTCCATTCACATGCCAAAATCATCTTAACACGCATATCACCACACACACTAATTAGGGTCGGAGCCAGGACTCCACTGTGCACTGCCATTTACTGATCATGCCAAGTCTTCCCCTGCTCCTATTTCTACTACATCTGCCTCTTAACCGGTTAACTGCCAAAAGCATTTTAAGACGCATAATTTTCTGTGAACAGAGCGCCGCTCATACAAAAATTACGCCTTAAGACGCGTCGTTTTAAATGGGCTTTTAATAAAGAAAATTAACTATTTAAAATGTACAAATATATTGAACGCATAGTGACATCTATTGAGAATATCTTTGCATACTTAGAATTGAAACAGAATTTGTTTTTACCACTTTAAACGTAAATTAAAGAGAGCTTTGTCGTCGGAACAACTGATGGCGCTCAGGGTTGTCCAATAATCCCCGAGTTGCCGTCACTGCCGAATCTGACGACAGTGAATTTAGTGTCAATTCTGATGATTTTCAATTTTTTTAAATGATAGTGTGTGTGTGTGTGTATACTTTTAATATTAATCTAACATAAAGATTTTTGTCCGCCTCCGTAGTGTAATGGTCAGCACGCTCGGCTACCGTTCTGGAGGTCCCGGGTTCGATTCCCAAGGGGGGTAAAATAAATATAAGTGATTTTTTCACTGTCATATTTATTCAATACTACCCTGGACTGGTACCTGAAGCGGAGGGCTGATCACCTTTCCTTCATGTGTAAACGATCAAGATAACACTGCGTTTATATGACGCAGTGCCCTATTTACTTTTGACATATTATTTAGTTTTCATATTTTCTATGAGAAATTTTGTGACAAAAAACACTGCACCATGAACAATTAATTTTATGATTATGAATAAATGACTGCACGACTGGCGCGCTCTTCATTTATTTGGTAAGTTTTATGAATAAACGTTATCACACATTCAATAACGATATGTTTATAAGATTTTTGTGGTAAAATTCGCAGCGCGCTGGGTACGGCCATTCATGTACCTGCCGGCAGTTAACCGGTTAAATTTGTTTAACCGTTCTTTCATCACTCATTCGAGTCATATATCCAAATCATCTCAATACACCTTTCTTAATTTTATTGATAATGTATATCTTTTTTTTTTATTGTATTAAGTCCGCCTCTGTAGCACAGCGGTCAGCGCGCTCGGCTAATGTGCTGGTGGTACTGGGTTCCATTCAAGATATTATCTTTGATATTATCCTAGATTGAGACCCGAAGCGTAATCCGCTGATCGCCTTGCTTTCATGTAGTTTACGTTCAACGTAACATTGCACCGATTTTATGCAGTGCCCTATGCACCATTGGATGATGACAAGGGTAAGAAGGGGGAGATTGTAATAAAAATGAAAAATTCTAAGAAAATATGTGTTAAAATAAGTAAAAAGATATGAAGGAATTGATGTCATATAATCACCGTATTTTATGGACTATAAAATGTTATTTTTTTCTTTGGAAAAAAGCCTTTAAAATTCACAGTCCGTAAAATATGGCAACGACCAATAAAAATTTGCATTGATTTGATGCAGTTCCCTATGCACCATTGGGTGCGGGCGAGGGTAAGAAGAATAAGAATGAAATCAATATTTAAAACTTAAATAGTGGGAAATTAAAACTAAAGCAATATATATATATATATATATATATATATATATATATATGGTGTTAAAAGTATTCCATATATCATAATAATTTTTCATAACACAAGTGACAATAATTGGCACATGGATTTTAAGATACATACCAAGGGACATCCAAACTGGTATCAGAGTTTTTGTGCTACCAGAGGACTTCTCATCCATCCCAAATGTTACCAGAGAACATTAGAAAACGATAATTGTGTTACCGGAACACATCTCATCTGTTTCCTCTAATGTGCTACCAGAGGGCATCCCGTCTGGTACGAAAAATGTTCTCAACTGTTACCAAATGACAAACGTTACCAGAGGACATTGGAAATCAATAATTGTGTTACCAGAACACATCTCATCCGTTACCAAAATACTCTCATGTGCTACCAGAGGGCATCCCGTCTGGTATGAAAAATGTTCTCAACTGTTACCAAATGACAAATATTATCAGAGGATACTGAAAAACAATAATTGTGTTACCAGAACACATCTCATCCATTACTGAAACACTCCCAAGTCACATAAGCTACCAGAGGCATCCCGTCTGGTACGAAAAATGTTCTCAACTGTTACCCAATGACAAATGTTACCGGGGAACATCACGCCAATTATGTTACCAGAGGACGTACCATCTAATATCAAAGGACGGCATAGAAAAAAATGGGTGAATGCAATCAAATTTGAAAATTACATCAATATTAACAACTTTTTTTGTTTTAAATGCAGTAAAAGCTTGTTGACTAGAATTTTGATAAAGTGGAAAATATATTGCAAAATTTTGGACCCTCCGAAAAACGCATTTGTACAAAAATTTCTAATTTTCAATGAGGAATTGTGACCAATTGTGTTGGTTTACGTGAATGATCAAGTTATTTCACCGATAATGGGTTAGTGATATAATTAAAATACTGTTTTTGGTCCCTAAAATTCCGAATTAACAAGCTTTTGCTGCACACAAAAAACCGTACATGATTTGATAACATTCTTTAGTCTCTGCAACCAACTTCATCATCAGGTACTCTTGTCATCCAACCATACTGTCCAAGCTGACTTTCCTCAAATTCCCGTTGTTATTGACTATCTTCCGTTCGCTGATGACGTTCAGGGTATCTCCGCTGCTGTCGGAGACCGGAGGCCAGTCGGGCTGGTTCTCCAGCTCCTTCTCCACGGCCCTATGAGAAAATCTCTGCGCTGAGTGCTCCTGCAGCGATCGGGGAACCATCTTCTTGGCTTGGAGCAGGTATTGCACGATGAACTTCTCCGCAAAGAGGCAAATCGCGAAGTTAACGACAGCAAGACCAAGGATGATGAATCGGAACTGGAAGTCCGGAGGCATCATGAGCTCCAGGAGATCGCTCAGCCAGTCTGCAGGGTATACTACGATGTACACACCCAAGACCGTCATGATGAACAAACTAAATATAAACACGTAATTGGTGAATATGGATTTCCTGTACGGGGCGCCTTGAGAAAAGACGATAGCCAGTCCTATGTATTGGAACATGGATAGCGTGAATATGGCGTAGTTCTCGTGGCATTTGTATTCTTCGGCTCCTTCGTACTGGTGTGGAACATACCACGAGTATGTTGTAAGGATGGTGAAGCTCGCTACCTGGAAGCCAGTCAAGATGACCAGCTGTAGGACCAACGACACAAGTGGTACAAAGCCGAGAAGAGACATTCCCGGCGGAATCTTACAGAGGCTGCCCGGAAAAGCGTGCGTCTTGCCGAAAGAAAACATAAAATGGATGCTGAGCAGGATGTCAACGTAGAGAAACTGGAAGTCCGTCAGGTTGGAGTCGAAGTAGTACAGGAAGGCCACGCTGACAAACTGGGCCAGGGAGTAGGCCACCATGAACTTGAACATGCCGAAGGAGGTGGTGAGGGCGGCGCGGCCCTCGCGGATGACGAGAGGCACGCAGCCCACGTGGCCTTCGCGAGAGGTGAAGGGGGAAGCCACGCTGCTCTCCTCGCCCGACACGGAGATCCCGGCGTGGGCGGCCTTCAGCGCGCCGCAGTCGTTGGCACCGTCACCGCACATAGCTGCAAGAGAGGAATGAAAATGGTATATTTAATATACAATACAACATTATGAGTGCACTCAAATACTTATTACATATATCTGGATTATCTCCTATTATAAGAGTTATTTTTCATATTGTTTTTTGACATTCAATATTTTAAACAACAATAAAATATGTTTTTTATCTGATTCTAATAAAAACCGCCCAAAACTGGCAGAAAAAGGATCACTTCATAGTCACAAATACCAAAAAATTGTTTTAGTATATCTTTAAAGCTATCTGCTGAACTGGAAAGTAAATGCAACATAAAAAAATTAACACGTGTCGTAAGAAAACGTCTTCAAAAATCTAGATTACTAGTCTGCAAAGCAAGGAAGAAACTATGATCAGTTTCATTCAAATCACGTTTTTTTGCATTTTAATATAAAATGATGAAGGTTTAAATAAAAAGCACCAAAAGTTGCAGTTTTTCACTGATTAAAATAACTGGAGTGCAATGTTTCATATATAAAACTGACCTGACCTGAGAGTTTTTGAATAAACCACGCATAGGTTGACAGTAGTAAAATCCATCAAAATACGATACAATCCGAAAAGATTGCAAGAATTCCAAGAGTCTCAGTATTTAAAGACATAAACCAATTCTGTAGGGGGTGCTTAATACATTTGGCCAAGGCTGTATATAGTTATATCGGAAAATAGATTATAATGGGGAAGGAGATGTCATCTGTTGCTGCAGACCAATTCGCAGGATTGAGACCAGAGAGACATATATAGAAGTTCCAAGAATTTGAATAGTGTGGTTGTCAATCATAGGTAGAACTAGTGAGACCCTTACCGACGTAGTAGCCCATGCCTTGCAGGTCCATGACCAGCTGCTGCTTCTGGTCGGAAGTCATGCGCGCGAACACGGCGCCCGCAGCCAGCACGCGCGGCACCAGCCCCGGGTGGTGCTCCCGCAGGGCGGCCCACGTGGCGCCCGACAGCGCCAGGCGCGCGCGCCCCCCGCGCAGCGAGCCCTGCGAGGAGTGGGCCGACGGGGGCCACGAGGCGCCCGCCGCGTCGCCAGACTGGGGGGGAGAGAAAGGATGATCAATTAGACACAAAAAATCTCTTTGAAAGGTGTCTCACCATGATATGAGACATGTCGCTCACTCCTTTCAACAACGTCATATATCAAAAATCGTCAATTTTCAGTAGTGCATGTTTTCGGAATGCCCAGAAAATGTACTATATCCCAGCAAAAGTCGACTATCACTTCAGAGTAATTGTCCTTGTCTTGGGCAGCTCTAAATAATGCCTTGATGGTCCAATATCGTATATTCTGGAACCAGGAGATGTGTCTTCTGCCCACACCTCGTCGAACCTCTATTTTGCCTTTTATGATTAGGTGCAATAGCTCGTACTTGTCTCCTCTCAGCACATGCCCCAGATAGGACACCTTCTGGACCTTGATATCAGTCAGCAACTGTCTCCCTGCTCTTGCTCTTCGGAGTACATTCGCATTGCCGACCGTATTGGTCCATGGAATACATAGCATTCTATAATACCTCTAATCGGTTCATAGTGCTGATCTTGAGGGTCTACGATAAGCAAAAGGCAAAATAGAAGGCCAACGAGTTGTGGGCAGAAGGCAGATTTCCTGGCTCCATAATATCGCTCACTCCTTTCAAGAACGTCATAAATCAAAAATTGTCAATTTTCAGTTGTGCATGGTTTCGGAATGCCCAGAAAATGTACTATATCCCGGCAAAGGAGGCATATTTTTAACTTAATATTTACTCGCTACAGGCAAAAAGTGTTGTTTTTGCATTTTGAAGAAAATGTATTGTTTAATTATTTCTTTAAATATTTTTCAAATGGAGAAAAAACCTTCAGTTTTACCTAAAAAGATCTGTTGCACAGTAAAAGGTTCAATAAGTGGCTTGATATTTATTTTTAATACATTGTATTATATTTTTAAACTTTAAAAACGATCTCCTGAGAAATCGAGCTTTTTGATTTATGACATTCTTGAAAGGAGTGAGCGATATGTGAGATTGGACGGAATGAGATTGGACAAATGTTTGCAAAGACAGAGTGGTGTGGCATTTGATTCTCTCTGCCTACCCCTGGGATGGTTAGTTAGTTAGTTAGGACGGGGATCAGGACTATCGAGGCGCTGTTTAGAGATGCCCAAGACAAGGACAATTATTCTCAAGTGATCACATCAGGAGGACTTGACATGACACGCACAGAAGAAGATAAGAAATAAACAGATTATATACGCGTGAATGCAAATCTCCTGGCACACTCTGGACACAATGGTTCTTTGTTTCAATTTCAATTTATTTATTTTCAATTAACATATACATTACAAAGTAAAAAATTTAAAGCGTATACATTAAAAATAAGTAAAATCGAAAATATGCAAGAACTATTGATAAAAGTGTAGAAGAATCCCGCTTTGGAAAACTCCTTCCGACACATGGACCAGATCTATATCCAATGAGATATTGTTCAACATAGCGGTAGCTCTTCCTACAGGCATAACCATCGGCAGGTTGGTCCTGTGTATAGGAATGGGAAACAATCTATGCCGACGCTGTCTTAGGTAACTATCGGGAACATACAGACCAATCCGGATAATTTCAGGATTATCCATCATACCGTGCAACAATGGATAAAAATGCGTAATCAAATACACATTCCTTCTAGTTTCTAAACTATTGTAGCCAAGCATACCCTGGAGAAACTGGGTCGGGTAGAGCCGAGGATAATAGCCGTACTCTCTCATGTAGAGATACCTCAGAAACTTCTTTTGAACTCTCTCTACCATAAGAGAGTACTTAAGCTCGTGTGGCCGCCAAATCATCGAGCCACTCTTGAGTCTACTTCGCACCAAGGAGTTATAAAGAGTTCTCAGCACGCAGGAACGTCGGTTGTTATATCGTTTGCAAACGGATCAAGTTTTTCCTCCTACAGCCGCTATGGCGGCTCGGGGGGGGAGTGGAAGTGTCGAGTGTGCTCACCCCGGGCAGGTTGACGAGCGTGTGCGTGTAGAGCAGGCGCGGGGGCGCGCCCTTGTGCTCCGAGGGCACCGCCTCGCACATCACCAGCCGCTCCCCCGGCTGCAGGATGCCGCACTCCGTGGCCACGGACACCGCCGTATCCAAATTGTCACCTACAAGCATATTTTTTATTATTTTTTTATTTCTTTAGATAGCTTATATTACATTTAATACAAACTATTTTTTATACTTAATTTACATCATATATATATTTACATTTTTTTACAGTAAACAAAACATTTATTTTTAAATTCTTTCAGACTCTTATTGAATTGTAGTTATTTTCAATTATTGTGTTAATTAGTTATTTTAACACAACATTTTGGACAACTCAAAACGTTGAGGCCAGTGAAGCTTTTTCATAGTTATTTTCAATTATTATAGTTATTTTTTTCACAACATTTTGGGACCAACAACTCGAAATGTTGTGAACAAAATAAGCTTCTTCATATGACCCAGAATTGTTGTTATTTTCCATAATAACAGTTATTTTTTTTTACAACATTTTGGGACCAACAACTCAAAATGTTGAGAACAAAATAAGCTTCTTCGTGTCACCCAGAAATGTTGTTATTTTCAATAATTAGTTATTTTTTTCCCAGCATTTTGGGCCCAACAACTCAAAATGTTGTGAACAAAATAAGCTTCTTCATGTGACTTAGAATTATTGTTATTTTCAATTATTACACTTATTTTGTTCACAACATTTTAGGCCCGACAACTTAAAAGGTTGAGCCCAGTGACACTTCTTCTTGTGAGCCGGAATTGCAGTTATTTTCAAATATTACAGTTATTTTTTTCACAACATTCTGGGCCCTAAATGTTGTGAACGAAATAAGCTTCTTCTAGTGAGGCAGAATTGTGGTTATCAGCCCTCACCGGTGATCATGACGACCTTGATGTCGGCGCGCACCAGCTCGGCGACGACGGGCAGCGTCTGCGGCTTGAGGCGGTTTTCCAGCACGACGAGGCCCAGGAAGGCGAGCTGGCGCTCGGCCCGCTCGCGGGGCACGCGCTGCACGCCCAGGATGCCGTCCTCGCTCAGCGCGCGCCAGCCCACGCCCAGCACGCGGTAGCCCTGCTGCGTGTAGTGACGCAGCGACGCCTTCAGGTTGCCCGGCACTAAGGGCCAGAGAGAGACAGACTGTTAACACGATGACTGCCAGTGTCGACCGTAAAGTCAATACAGTGAAACCTCTATCAACGTTTTTAAACGGACCTATTAAAATAAACTATGAATGCGGGATTGAGTTTATAGACAAGAAGATACGATGGAGTAAAGATGCTGTCAATAAAATAAATAAAAAATTATAAGAATAACCATTGGTTGGTTAAAATTCTAAGAATACATATTTTATATGTAAACAAATTAGTTATCGCCATTGCCAAAAGTGCCATGTCTTCTTCTTCTTCTTCTTTCCATGTTCGCTCCCTAGGTGGAGCATATGGCCAACACGAGACGTCTCCAAGTCACTCTGTCACGCGCCATCTCCTTAGCTTCCTCCCAGGTAAATCAGGCGTCTCGAAGTTACGCTGAGTATAGTCGGTGAATGGTCGTCAGCGGCCTTCCGAGGCGCCGGAATCCTCGGGGTTGGAAGAAGAGACATGAGAAGATATAAAAACCAAGTGTCGTCTCTTTAATGCCTGCATCCTAACAGTGTTGCTGTACGGATGTGAGTCGTGGCACCTCACCAAAGCTCAAAGCAATAAACTAGCATGTTTTGAACATGTATCTGAGGCGAATACTGGGTATAAAGTGGTATGACTTGGTCAGGAATGACGATGTGAGGAGAAGAACTCAACAGTCCCTCATACTGGAAGTCCTGAAGAGGAGAAGGTGGACATGGTTGGGACATGTCCTTAGAATGCCACCTGAGTGCATCGACCCCTCATGTGCCATGTCTAAGCTAGACAAAATCTGGAAAGACCGGGGTATGAGTAACAACACCAAAATAAATCCTGTCAGCAGTTTGTTCCACTCCATTTTTCTCTATGCTGCTGAAACATGGACCATAAAAGCAGCAGAAAGGAGAAAAATTTACGCTTTCGAAATGTGGTGTTGGAGGCACATGCTCCGAATCCCATGGACAGCTAGACGCACCAACGAGTCCATTCACCAGGAGCTACACATGGATGGCTTGACTCTGGCCAATGTCTGCACATAACGGATTCTTCAATTCTTTCAAAAAGGTTTCGCGAGGCAATGAGGATAGTCGGGAACGACTGGTTGTGGTCGGTAGCCTGGAGGGGAAGAGAGGGAGAGGAAGATACCCCACATGATGGACCAATCAAGTTTAGACAGCAGCAGGCACTTCGGTGGTTGGATCGCTACGTGCAGCGCAGTCAAGGGATAACTGAATAAGAGTCATTGCTTCGTCAAGGGTCACAACCTTCAGTAATGAGGACTTAGACAGAGAAGAAGAATAAAGTGACTATTCTCTGTAAATGTCTTTGCACTGTTCCGTGTCTGTCTGCTGTGCTGGTCGGGGTTGTGGGCGTCTGTGTACCGGCCAACGTCGAGTCGGAATCGGATCTAGCTGACTAATTGAACTAAATACTAATCCCTTTCACTGCCTACACTGGGGTACTTTGAGAAAATTTGGTGATGGACTTACAATCTTGTATTTATTTAGATTGGCAGTGACAGGTATATTGAAAGCTTTTAAATGTAAATTCACAGTAAAATCGGGATACAATTTTATATTGTTTCACATTTTCAATAAATTTCGCAACTTTAAAAAAAAATTGCTTAGCAAGAGCAGATCTGTCAAGAAGCCTAGATGCTTCTGTATCAGATCTGGGCATGCGGTGGGACGGCTTTCAATATACAAGAAGAATAAGTGCACTGACCTGTATCCGGCCGGCAGAGGGAGGCGATCATCTCCGGGGAGCCCTTGCAGAAGAGGCTGTAGCCGTCCGAGTGCACCGAGCGGCACACCACGCTGCAGCGCTGCAGGGCGGAGCTGAACTGGAACTGGTGGACGATGCCCCATTCCTGGCCAAACGGGTCAAACACAGATTAACTTCTATTTCTCTTTTTGACATCTCAATATACGTGAAGAAGAAATTGGAAATCTGGGCATTTACAGAGGTCTTAAATTTAGATGAACAAGAAAGATATGGCCACCATTTGTGGAATGAGGATGAGAGAGCACCATGCAAAGATAGTGTCTTTGACTTCCCCATTGGGAATGTCGTTTAGAAGAAGAAGACCTGAACCATATATTGTTTTCATATTATTTTTTGACATCTCATCAAAGATGAAGAAGAATTGGAAGTCTGGGCATTTACGGGGCTGACGACCGTCATAGGCTGGTTTAAGTGATCACATTACACACAAAACGTTCACCAACTCAACCCATTTGTTAACAACCCACACAATTCAAATTCTTGGAAGTTCTATATATATGAGCCAATTTCAAAACGTTGTTCTTGAATCATTAGAACTTCACTAGAGACATCTATTGGTGAGATGAAATTATTCTTCATCTTTGATGAGATGTACAATGTCAATACTTGGCCTTATGACATCTGTTGAAATATCTGACTAATAATTTGTAACATCACAAAGATAAATAAAAGAACAGATCCCTGATTTCTTGAGGTCGGTAATTTGTCCGCGCCATAATCATGCCCTATATCTGTATCACTCTCGACGCTAGCATCGCCAGTGGGTAAGAGTGACACACGATGCGTGCTTTGATTTATTTATGTTACGATCTTATTTGTTTATATTACGATATATTTCAAGAATAATGTGACACACGTGTATTATAGAGTACCAAAAAGGCACAATGAATCCCATTGAACGTTTTTGTTCAGGAAAATAAATCGTTTCTTAACTAAATACATGATAAAAATAATCATTTAAAAAACGGCGAAATACCGCCGCGTACGGGCGTCTCTCAGGAACAAAGTTAACGCGGTTAAAAGGTCAAAGTAAAGGCTGAGGAAGCAAGATAGTCACCTGTGCACTGACTAGAGCTCCGTCGATACTGACTGGAGGTGACTTGACTACAGTGGGCACAAGCAGGTCGAACTTGGTAGTATCTGGGACGGTGGGCTCTTCCAGAATCCAACCCGTAGATTCGAACATCTGCAAAATTACAACAACAAAAAAAATTAAAAATATATATATATTTTATTTCATTATTTTAAATTCTTTTAAACTAACTAACTAACTAACCATCACGCCGCAGGGGTAGGCAGAGAGAATAGAGCGCCACACCACTCTGTCCTTGCAAACATTCTTCGCCTCTTCCACGTTCATGCATCTCCTCATACATACCCGCCGATTGTTACGACTCCTAACCTGACCACTTTCAAGTATTTGGCATACCTGATCGTGCCATGTTTTTCTCGGTCTTCCTCTGCTTCTTTTCCCGCTAATATTCGCCTCATAAATTTGTAATGTATATAATCTAATAATTAAAAAAAAAAACAAACAAACAAACAATAGTAAAAAAAATAAAATAAAATGAAAAATTGTATTAACATGTCCGCCTCCGTAGTGTAATGGTCAGCACGCTCGGCTACCGTTCTGGAGGTCCCGGGTTCGATTCCCAAGGGGGTACAATAAATATAAGTGATTTATTCACTGTAATATTTATTCAATACTACTATGGACTGGTACCTGAAGCGGAGGGCTGATCACCTTTCCTTTACGTGTAAACGATCAAGATAACACTGCGTTTATATGACACAGTGCCCTATGCATCATTGGAGTGCGGATGGGTTTTATTATTTTATTATTACTAACATGTCAGTATTTCGGCTCAACACAGGCCATGCCTAAAGAACCGTAATACATATAGTAAATGTATATATGAAATAAATATGTATCTATGAATAGGTATATCTATGTATTTATGAAATAAAATAAATAATACAATCCTTTATATGTTGAGTATGTTAAATTAGATATTCCTCCCGTCCGACAAAGATCCATTCTAGAATCAGAAATAATGGTGGCTATTTAAATGCCATCAGACTTCTCACCTTGACATCAAGTGGATCCCCGGTCAATTCCCCATCAAGTATGGTAAGACTATGGCAGACGTTCATCCCGACTTTGAGCAAGTCCTGGTCATCCAGGGTGCTGGGGTCCTTCACGGGAGCACCCAGCATGAGCTCCGCCACCTCCCCATCACTAGAGCCCCCGTTTGAGCCTCCATCGCTGTCATACATGCTACCATCATCCGCCTCGAAGGCCGGGTTGTCCGCAGAGCTCATCATCTCTTCGGGGCTCATCATCTCAACGGGGCTCATCATCTCCTCGGGGGTCATCAGCTCCGTGGAAGATAGCAGCTTCGACTCAGGCCGGCGAATAAGGGGGACCGTGGAAGTCTTCCGGGCGGATTTGATCTTCGATTTGGACTTTTCTACCGGAACGACCCCCCACATGTCTAGACCGTCTTCCGTCAAGGTCCCTGTCTAAACGACAACGAAATCACAATACAATTTACTATAAGTTTTAAGTTTTATACTGACATTTCTTGGTGGAACTGCATTTTATAGAAAAAAATAACAACGATGTAGCTTTTTCCATATTATTTTTTGACATCTCATCAAGGATGAAGAAGAATATGAAAATCTGGGCATTTACGGGGCTGACGACCGTCATAGGCTGGTTTAAGTGATCACTTTACACACGTGTAACATTGACCAATTCTACCCATTATTGACAACCACACTGCTCAAATTCTTGGAAGTTCTATATATATGAACCTTGTTCTTGAATCACTAGAACTTCACTAAAGACATCTATTCTCTAGAGACTTATAATCCAGGATTCGGACCTCACATACCAATAGAAGAGTTTCTGCTTAGTAAAAAGCTTCTTTATATCTCACCAATAGATGTCTAGTGAAGTTCTAGTGATTTAAGAACAAGGTTTCTAAATTGGTTCATGTATATAGAACTTCCAAGAATTTGAGTAGTGTGGTTGTCAATAATGGGTAGAATTGGTGAATGTTACATGTGTGTAAAGTGATCACTTAAACCAGTCTATGACGGTCGTCAGCCCCGTAAATGCCCAGACAGACTTCCATATTCTTCTTCATCTTTGATGAGATGTCAAAAAATAATATGAAAGTGACTCCTGTAATTGGAGATAATCCAGATTTTGTGAACAAGTATTTGGACATACTCAAAATGTTGTAAATATTCTTCTTCATCTATGTCAGGAGTCTTTTATCTTTTTCTTCGTCTATGTTGAGATGTCAAAAATGTAAACATGACTTCAAAGTCGAGAAAAAGTGGAGAAAACTTAGATTTGCGAACAAGTATTTGGCCACACTCAAAATGTCATGACAGATTTTTTTATACCTTATCGAAGCAGACGCAGTTGATGCTCCCGCATACGTTGATCACCCGGGGGTTGATGCAGAAGACGTTGGCCCTCCGCAACCGCGAGATGGCGTACAGCCGGCCGACTGTCATGGCGGCGGGCAGGGCGGGCGGCACCACGATGGTCAGGATGTCCAGCGACTTGATGATAATGTCGGACACGGAGACATTGCGCCCGCTCTGTGAGAAGAGCCACATGATAAAATAGAAATAAAGAAAATGTAGGTATGTTGGTGACACATTGGTGACGACAACATGGCCGCAATCGTGTAGATACCCGCATAGTCTGGTAAGAGCATTCTAGATTCGCCTCATCTAGAAACCAATCACTGTACCTTCAAACCCTTATCCGCACCCCAATGGTGCATAGGGCACTGCATCGTATAAACGCAGTATGATCTTGATTGTTAACACACGGAGGCAAGGTGATCAGCCCTCCGCTTCAGGTACCAGTCCAGGGTAGAATTGAGTAAATGTGAGTGAAAAGATCACTTAAATTTATTTTAGCCCCCCCCCTCTGGGAATCGAACCCGGGAACTCCAGTACGGTAGCCAAGCGAACTGACCATCACACTACCGAGAATTTAATGTTATTTAAATTTTAAAGTGTAATTCTTTTTTTTTTAAATACATACTAGACAGTGTGTTATTCACCCTAGGGATGTATGTAAATATTATAAGTATCTTGGCTTGATATGAAGCATATATCGTATATCGTTTTTGTACGACAGAAGATATTTATTTGACGCCACCTGGAAATCAAACCCGGAACCATTTCGGTAGCCGAGCGTGCTGACCATTACGCTACGGAGGCGGACCACTTAAATCACATGAACTAAATTATATCATTTATTGACTCAGCATCAACTTTGTGGAATGACATTTTGATTTTTTTTAAATTAAACACTTGTATAGTATCATTGCCACAAAAAACACGCTTAGAGTGTCAGAAATGAAGACTCTGAGAAGCATAACAGGCAAGAGTCTTCGAGATAGACTGAGAAATGCCAAGATCAGGGAAATATGCGAGATCGAAGATGTCGTTAGGTGGGGAAGGCAACGAAGGAGACAATGGTATGCGCATGTGAGGAGAATGGAACCATCCAGACTCCCCCACATCGCATTGTACGGCCAACCCCATGGTAGACGACTCCCGGGCAGACCACCAAAGAGATGGGCCGATAGCTGGGAATCGACGTCGCAGGAGGCTAATCCCTCTTAAAAACAGGCCGCAAGGCCTACAATAAGAAGAAGAAGATAGTATCACTTAATGAGTTTTATTTCATTGCACACGACTAGTTTCGAAAACTAATAGATGTTTTCATCTACGTGTGAAAAGTAAAACTGACATATCGCTCACTCCTTTCAACAATGTCATATTTCAAAAAACTTGATTTTTCAGGAGATCATTTAAAAATATAATAAAATGTATTCAAAATAAATATCAAGCCACTTACTGAACTTTTTACTGTGCAACAGATCTTTTAAGGTAAAACCTGAATGTTTTTTCTCCATTTGAAAAATATTAAGTATATTTAAAAAATCATTTCTTCAAAATGCAAAAACAACACTTTCTGCCCTGTAGCGGGTAAATATTAAGTTAAAAATATGCCGTTTTTGCTGGGATATAGTACATTTTATGGGCATTCCGAAAACATGCACAACTGAAAATTGACAATTTTTTATATAAGACGTTGTTGAAAGGAGTGAGCGATATAGTGAGATGAGCAGAAGATAGAAATGTGTAGAGACTGACCGTGAAAGAAGAAAACTAATCACCACTCATAATGTGACCCAAGAAGATAAAGAAGAAATATAGCAATGATTACTGTCCGCCTCCGTAGTGTAATGGTCAGCACGCTTTGCTACCGTTCTGTAGGTCCCGGGTTCGATTCCCAAGGGGGGTAAAATAAATATAAGTGATTTTTTCACTGTTATATTTATTCAATATTACCCTGGACTGGTATCTGAAGTGGAGGGCTGATCACCTTTCTTTCATGCGTAAACGATCAAGATAACACTGCGTTTATATGACGCAGTGCCCTATGCACCATTGGGGTGCGGATAAGGGTTTTATTATATTATTATTATTATGGCAATGATCTAAGTATTTCAAATACTCGGGCATGGTCAGGCCATGAGTCTTTTTTCATTTCTAACTAACTAACTAACTTACCATCACGCCGCTTCTCCGCAGGGGTAGGCAGAGAGAATAGAACACCACACCACTCTGTCTTTGCAAATATTCTTCGCCTCTTCCACGTTCATGCATCTCCTCATACATACCCGCCAATTGTTACGACTCCTAACCTGACCACTTTCAAGTATTTGGCATACCTAAATGTGCCATGTTTTTCTCGGTCTTCCTCTGCTTCTTTTCCCGCTAACATTCGCCTCATAAATTTGTTTTACCGTTCTTTCCTCACTCATTCGTTCTACATGTCCAAACCATCTCAACACACCTTTCTTAATTTTATCGATAATGCTTATCTCAGCTTTGCATTCCTTCCTTATTTCACTATTCGAACATCTATCATACATCGTTTTGTCGCACATTCTTCTGAGAGATCGCATTTCATTTCACCAAAAGACCGATTGATCAGGAACGTCCCATACCTTGAGAGCCACCGTGTAGATGAGGCCCAGCATGGAGAGGAAGGTCAGGATGATGATGAACTTGTAGGAGTCCCGGTCGAACTTGAAGTCCGCGGGGAGAGGGTACATGATGGAGCGCACCAGCTGGCCTTTGGTGGTCTGGAATCCGGTTCGAAGGACCACCGCCCTGTGGAGCCAAGTTAGAAAAACAACCATCAACAAAATGGCATGACATTAACAAGGTGAAAGTCACAATATGATTTTTTTTTTTTTTTAATATTTTTTTTTTTACATCTCATCAAAGATGAAGAAGAATAAGGAAGTCTGGGCATTACAGGGTTTACGATCGTCATAGGCAGGTTTAGGTGATCACTTTACACACAAGTAACATTCACCAATTCTACCCATTATTGACAACCACACTACATACTCAAATTCTCAGAAGTTCTATACATATGAACCAATTTTGAAACATTATTCTTGAATCACTAGAACTTCACTAGAGACATCTATTGGTGAGATGAAAAGAAGCTTTTTTGTGAACAAGTATTTGGGTATTTTCTATATATTTGAACCACACTTCTCAATTTTCGGAACCCCTAGATATACTGATCAAACTCGATCATATAAATATATTGATCAAACTCGGTTGTCAATCATGGTTAGAATTGGTGAATGTTACATTGTGTGAAGTGATCATATAAACCAGCCTATGACGGTCGTCAGCCCCGTAAATGCCCAGACTTCCATATTCTTCTTCATCTTTGATGAGATGTCAAAAAATAATAGAATTAAAGAACATTGTAGCAATCCTGTTAGTAATTATTTTTCGGAATTTGCAAATCACATAAATTAAAATTATTACACCTTGTTCCACATAAAGGCCAAATTATGAACTATTTAGAAAATTAGAAAATTAAAAAATCCAAAAAAACCTAAATTCTAATAATAACTTATTAAATAATATATTGTTTCAAAATTCTTCACCTTTGCTTTCCATTTTTTCTTTGTTTTCAAACTCCGCCCCTTGACTAATCCCCTCCCCCTAACTTTCCCCTCTCCTTATTTATGGAACAATTTTATATTTTATATATTAGTTACTATACAGACCTGAATGATGGAAGTTTATCTTCCGAAACATGTAGTCTTTAATAAAAATCAAGTGGTAATAACAAGTGTTTTCTTTAGTCATTGTAATATAAAATACAAAAAATACTTGACTATCAGAAAACAATTGGTTGCTCTTGAGGTAGTGACTGCCAGCTACCTCTCCATCTTTTCACGGGTCTGCCCGGGAGTCTACATCTTTCAGGGTTTCCTTGTAGGGCGTGGAAGTCTGTCTTCTGAAATTCTGTTGACATGCACAAATGGTTTTGATATTCCGTATTTTCCTTACTTGACGGACTCGTTGTTATAATATCTGGTCTGGATGACCTTGGTCCCGCAGTAGAGGGTGTGGCTGGAGTCCGCCTTGATGTCGTA
Source organism: Brachycentrus maculatus (assembly GCF_059751285.1). Classification (NCBI taxonomy): domain Eukaryota; kingdom Metazoa; phylum Arthropoda; class Insecta; order Trichoptera; family Brachycentridae; genus Brachycentrus; species Brachycentrus maculatus. The sequence continues at coordinate 1,674,966 of NW_028280787.1, forward strand.
CAGCCTATTCTGAGGCGGCAGAGCCGTCTTTGTCACCGGGACCGACTCTCCTGCATAAACAGAACAAGGACCATGAGAAAACAAGAAAGATATCTCGTGACAATCAAAATGACTAATGAAAAAAAGTCACTAATGAACAAGTCCTCAGAAGAGCTGGATCACACAGAGAACTCCTGTCCAATATCAAGGTTTGGAAGATTTCCTATCTGGGTCACAGAAAAATATTACATTCTACAAATTATAATGATGGGGAAAATAGAAGGACTAGAAAGGGAACATCATGGTTTTGCAACGTTCGCAACTGGACCGGGATGAGAGGCGTGGAAGAGTTGTTCCGGACGGCGCATGACCAAGCCTTTGCCATATTTCAATTTTAAATTTAAATTTAAATTTATTTTATTTATAGTTAATATAAACATTACAAACTTAAATTTAAATCGTATACATTAACATAGATATAGGCAATATAAAATAGAAAAAAAGCAAGAATATTATTGCTTAAGGTGTAGAAGAATCCCGCTTCGGAAAACTCCTTCAGACACATGGAACAGATCAATATCCAATGAGATATCGTTCAACATAGCGGTAGCTCTTCCTACAGGCATAACCATCGGCAGGTTGGTCCTGTGTATAGAAATGTGAAACAATCTATGTCGACGCTGTCTTAGGTAACTATTGGGAACATACAGACCAATGCTCCGGATAATTTCAGGATTATCGATCATACCGCGCAACAATGGATAAAAATGCGTAATCAAATACACATTCCTTCTAGTCTCTAAACTATTGTAGCCAAGCATACCCTGAAGAAACTGGGTCGGGTAGAGGCAAGGATAATATTACTGTCTCATGTAGAGATACCTCAGAAACTTCTTTTGGACTTTCTCTACCATAAGAGAGTACTAAAGCTCGTGTGGCCCCCAAATCATGGAGCCACCCTCGAGTCTACTTCGCACCAAGAAGTTAAGAGTTCTAAGCACACGGGTTTTTTCAAAAACCCTGAGAGTACGCAGGACAAATCCTCATCATCCCTCAGGACTTCGGAGACTCTCACCCGAATGATTCCCTCATCCACTCACCGGTGAGCATGCTCTCGTTGACGATGCAGGAGCCGTGCAGCAGCGCAGCGTCCACAGGCATGGTGCAGCCGTGCGGCGGGATGAGGATCAGGTCCCCGGGCACCAGCTGCTCGCTGCCCAGCTCCGCAGCGGCCCCGCCCCGCCACACCGTCACCACCCCCCCGGCCTGCACCGTGCTGCGCAGGTTCTTCTGGTTCTGCATCATTAAAACACCAATCACGATTTAAGCAATCAAATAAGTGCCCTGTACATATATGGTTTAATTTCGAAACATTTCGAATCACTAGAATTTCACTAGAGACATCTATTGGTGAGTCAAATCAAATAAGTGCCCTGTGTTTGGATAAAGTATGTACCGTAGAACGAGGCCACTTGAACTTTGATGTGTTACTTGAGCCCAGTACAAAAAAAAACTTTAATCTGTATTTGGTCTACAATAATGAATGTGTAAGTGTCACCTATCAGGGAAACGATCAATCGTGTCGATACGTTGATTATTGTAGACCAAATTCAGATTAGATAGTAGAATTGGTGAATGTTACACGTGTGTAAAGTGATCACTTAAACCAGCCTATGACGGTCGTCAGCCCCGTAAACGCCCAGACTTCCATATTCTTCTTCATCTTGAAGAGATGTAGAGGCTTTGCGGGTTATTCATTTCACCATCGGAACATCTACAATAGGTCACCTTTCTGGTCTGCACGACGGAGGTGGTGATGCCGATGACGCTCATGACGACAATGGCGACGCAGTAGTAGTAGTAGTTCTCCGAGAGCCACACGCCCACGCTGAACACTTGGAACATGTAGAACGGGTTGAAGAACTCCAGCACGATCAGCGTCGCGATGCTCTGCACGGGCACGTCGATCTCGTTCAGTCCGTAAACCGTCCGGCTGGAAACACAACCATTATAATGATAATCCACGAGAAAAACCTCTTGTCTGGAGCATACTGTTGTACGGAAACGAAATGTGGGCTGTGAAGTGCTACAGGTACATATTAGGGATTTATTGTTCGGAACATGTAGGGAACAAGGTATCAAGCAGGGCTCCCCAGCCCAGACTCCCCAGTCTAGACGCTTAGTAAGTAACGTTGCCAAAGTGAGCCAAGTGAATAGGCCATAATAAAAGACATTCGGACTCTGTTCTGAATTTTAAATTGGTTTCCGGGTCCGAATTCCATGGACAGCTAGACGCACCAATGAGTCCATTCGCCAGGAACTACGCCTGGATGGCTTGACTCTGGCCAATATCTGTACCCAACGGATTCTCCAGTTCTTTGGACACGTTGCGCGTGGCAACGAGGATAGCCTGGAACGACTAGTTGTGATCGGTAGCCTGGAGGGAAAGAGAGGGAGAGGAAGATCCCTCACACGATGGACCAATCAAATTAAGGCAGCAGCAGGCACCTCAGTGGTTGGAGCGCTACGTGCAGCGCAGTCAAGGGATAACTGGAGAAGAGTCATTGCTTCTGCAAGGGTCACAGCCCTCAGCAATGAGGATTAAGACGGAGAAGAATTCCGGGTCAACGTTTTGAACAAAGACACTTCCCATTGTATTCTTCGACTATATACTCCAAAATCTCTCGCGAAAATTCTAAACAAAAAGAGTGTTTTTGTTTAGAATTTTCGCTCATGAATTACATGAAATTCTGATATCAAAAAATAATTTGAAAATAACTCCTGTAATTGGAGATAATCCAGATTTGTGAACAAGTATTTGGACACACTGAAAATGTTGTAAAAAAAAAGGAGCACTCACATCTTATCCTGTTGTTCCTTGGAGTGGCCTTGAACCTCGTGGAAGTCGATGCAGTTGGTGGCCTTCTCCATCCCGACCATCCGGAGAAAGCGGTTCTTCCCCTCGTCCCAGATGAAGGTGGTCTTCTTACTCTTGAATACCCTGTAGCTTGCTAATTCTGCAACACACATTGAAGAAATACATTTGTAGAAATACATTTTTTCTGGCAGAGACAACCAGACCAGCGAGGTGGATAGAAGAATAAATCTCTCTTGGGTAGCTTTTGGAAAGCTTAATTCCACATTCCGAAGCCCCATTCCCAACTCACTCAAGACAAGAGTGTTTAACCAATGCGTTCTACCCGTCCTAACCTATGGCGCGGAAACAATGACTCTGACCAAGCAATCCTCCCATAAGTTGCAAGTTGCACAGAGGAGCATGGAGCGAATTATGCTTGGAATAACATTAAGAGACAAAAAAAGGAAGGATTGGATCCGACGCCAGACACAGGTCTGTGACGTGGTAGAGCGAATTGCTTGGCTGAAGTGGAAATGGGCCGGTCACATAGCCAGAATGACCGACGACACATGGAGGAAACGCGTTTTGGTATGGAGACAGAGGAACCAGAGGCCTCAAGGACGTCCACCGATGAGATGGGTGGACGACATCAGGAAGTTTGCTGGAAGACAGTGGATGGGGACGGCGCAGGATCGGGAGGAGTGGAGGCGGAAGGGAGAGGCCTTTGTCCAGCAGTGGACCTCAACGGGCTGATATGATGATGATGAAAGTTGGAGTAAGGTCCTTAAATTATATTGCCAATACCTAAATTAACCAGCTGCCTGACATATATACAATAAAACCCATTCAGGGATCCAAAGTAAATGATCTGAGAAGGTACTTTATGGAAAGATATACAGTATATGTAATAATTAGTCATATTTTCTTATTTTGTTTTTACTTTATGTTTTATTTTCTCATTTTTTATATTTTCTCATTGGTTTATTTTAAATATGCTTCTTGTGCCTATTTATTATACCTGTTCATTGTTTTTATATTTTGCCATGTATAAGTATTAATAATAATAAAACCCTTATCCGCACCGAAATGGTGCATAGGGCACTGTGTCATATAAACGCAGTGTTATCTTGATCGTTTACACATGAAGGAAGGGTGATCAGCCCTCCGCTTCAGGTACCAGTCCATGGTAATATTGAATAAATATTACAGTGAAAAAATCACTTCTATTTATTTTACCCTCCTTGGGGATCGAACCCGGGACCTCCAGAACGGTAGCCGAGCGTGCTGACCATTTTACTACGGAGGCGGACTGTATTGAATTAGTATTAGTTTTGGTTATTTCAAAAAAATCTTTTTTGTTCCTTTATTATTTGTGTTCCAGTCTTGTTAACCTTAATCCCATGTCCCAAAATGAGAAATACAAATTACTCATCGGGAATATTGCATGTATATATATGACTTATGTATGTAATATGTTTTGAAATAAATAAATAAATTTGAATACCAACCTTTAAAAGATCCGTCTTCTAAATATACCCTGACGGATGGGACACCACTGCGAGGGTCCCCCTCAGCACCATCGTAACTTACATTCTGGTAACTAAATCTTTGTTCGTCACTGCAACAAAATGTAACATACCATTAACACATAGCCGGGAGCCGTCCAAATGTTTCTTTTTCTTGGCCTTGTGGCCTGTTTTTAAGAGGGATTAGCTTTCTGCGATGTGGATTCCCAGCTGTCAATTCAATTCAATTTTATTTATTTATTTATAATTAACATACACATTACAAACTTTAATTTAAATCGTATACATTAACAAAAATAGAAAACAAGCAAGAATACTATTGCTAAAGGTGTAGAAGAATCCCGCTTCGGAAAACTCCTTCAGACACATGGAACAGATCAATATCCAATGAGAAATTGTTCAACATAGCGGTAGCTCTTCCTACAGGCATAACTGTGTATAGGAATGTGAAACAATCTATGTCGAAGCTGTCTTAGGTAACTATCGAGAACATACAGACCAATGCTCTGGATAATTTCAGGATTATCGATCATACCGCGCAACAATCGATAAAAATGCGTATTCAAATACACATTCTTTCTAATCTCTAAACGATTGTAGCCAAGCATACCCTGGAGAAACTGGGTCGGGTAGAGCCAAGGTAATAGTCGTACTCTCTCATATAGAGATACTTCAGAAACTTCTCCATCTCTCTGCCTGGGAATCATCTACCTTAGAGATGGCCGCGCAGTGCAATGTAGGGGAGTCTGGATGGTTCCATTCTCCTCCCACGCACATACCATTGTCTTCTTCGTTGCCTTCCCCACCTAACGACACGTTCGATCTAGCATATATCCCTTATCCTGGTGTTCCTTATTCTATCTCGTAGACTCTTGCCAGATGTGCACCTTAGAGTCTTCGTTTCTGACGCTCTTAGCGCGTTTTTAACCATGAATCTACGCTTCAAAACAGAGTCGATTCAATCTCAATATAGCCCAAAGTATGTTATGGTAGGGAATGACCGGAGCATTTTGTCGTAACGTAATGTCATAACATCGCTCGCGGCAAGCGCTTCGACTATGGATGGTGTTACGTGTTCGTGTTACGTTACGGGGAAACGGCTCCGGTCATTCCCTACCATTAAGCCTAGACATAAATGTTGCGTATGAATGAGGTATGTTTTGTTGAAAGTAATGTTAACTTACCTATTTACATTAATAAACTTAACATCTTTGATATGGTAAGTTCGGCATTTACTTTGGTATGTTTCCTGCAACAAATTATAAATGAAATTACAATGTGCGATTGCATTGCTTAGAAACAATTCTCCTTTAGGCTGAGCTGGACTTGACATCACATTACTTACACAAATGAGCTAGACTCAACATGGTACTCGTTACACACAATTCTATGTCGAGCTGGACTCAGCATGACACTGCTTAAACACATTTGTACGTCGAGCTGGACTTAACATCACATTGCTTACACTCACTTCTACGTCGAGCTGAAATGAACATCATAATGCTTACACACATTTCTATATCGTGCTGGACTAAACACCACATTGCTTATACTCACTTCCTGTCGAGCTGGACTCAATATGTCAATGCTTACACACATTCCTACATCGTGCTGGACTAGACACTACATTGCTTACACACATTCCTACATCGTCCTGGACTAGACACTACATTGCTTACACACATTCCTACATCGTCCTGGACTAGACACTACATTGCTTACACACATTCCTACATCGTGCTGGACTAGACACCACATTGCTTACACACATTCCTACATCGTGCTGGACTAGACACTACATTGCTTACACACATTCCTACATCATGTTAGACTAGACTTGACACACTGCTTACACACATTCCTACATCATGCTGGACTAGACACTACATTGCCTACACACATTCCTACATCGTGCTAGACTAGACTTGACACACTGCTTACACACATTTCTACATCGTGCTGGACTTGACACTACATTGCTTACACACATTCCTACATCGTGCTGGACTAGAGAACACATTGCTTACACACATTTCCACATCGAGCTGGACTAGACACTATATTGCTTACACACATTCCTACATCGTGCTGGACTAGACAACACATTGCTTATACTCACTTCCATGTCGAGCTGGACTCATGTCAATGCATACACACATTCCTACATCGTGCTGGACTAGACAACAAATTGCTTACACACATTTCCACATCGAGCTGGACATCACATTGCTTACATATATTTCTAGGTTGAGCAGTATTCAACATGACTAGACGCGTCTCCGCCGGCACTTACCGCGATGAGCAGTCGGGTGGCGCGGGCGAGCGGGCAGCGCACGTGCGTGGCGAGCAGGCGCCAGGTGGGCCGCCAGTGGAAGAGCAGCAGCAGCAGGCCGCCGCTGGCCACGCACACCAGCCACGTGGCCAGCTGCTTGCGCAGGCAGCTCCGGTACCCGTAGATCACCTGCAACAAACCCCCGGAATTGTCTCATCTCTCATTGAATACCATTAGCAGGAGGCCAGTGACATTTCGTCGTCTTGGGGAAACAAGGTTCTATCTAACACATCTAGGTATTTTCACATTTAACTCTAACTCTATGCGGATTTCAATTTCGGTTCAATCTGTATAAAAATTACAACAAAAAACCAAATCAATCGTCAGAAATTCAAAGGGAAACAAAGTTCTATTTGTTATTATGAAACATCATTTAGAGAAACAAGGTTCTATCTTGACTAATTTCATACTATATAGTATTCAAGATGGCGGAATAGCTGAGTTTCGAATATAGAATATTTCGTATACAGAATACGGTATATAGAATATTAGAGAAAATTTTGTTCTTTGAAAATTGTAGAACGAATGAGTGAGGAAAGAACGGTAAAACAAATTTATGAGGCGAATGTTAGCGGAAAAAGAAGCAGAGGAAGACCGAGAAAAACATGGCACGATCAGGTATGCCAAATACTTGAAAGTGGTCAGGTTAGGAGTCGTAACAACCGGCGGGTATGTATGAGGAGATGCATGAACGTGGAAGAGGCGAAGAATGTTTGCAAGGACAGAGTGGTGTGACGCTCTATTCTCTCTGCCTACCCCTGCGGGGAAGCGGCGTGATGGTTAGTTAGTTAGTTAGTTAGAAAATTTTATCTAAATTTTCAACCTCTCATATCTCAAAACTATAAGGAAAACATAGAACTTTGTTTCCCCAATGCGACGATTTGTCAGACGAGTAGTCCTGTATATGAATGAACAAATAATAATTCACAAAAAAAAATAATGTCTCATGTTGAAGAAACCAGCATGATTATTTTTGGCTGCAGGGGTAGGCAGAGAGGACAGAATGCCACACTGTCTCTGCGAGCGTCTTTCGCCTCTTCCACGCTCATGCATCTTCTCATACATACCTGGAGATTAATCATTGGTTCGATCTTCGAAGAAGTCAACGTGATTATTTTTGCACAGTAATTATGAGCACGGGTATGCAACCTCGAGCACCCTATCAGTGGCCACACTCTCAAGTGTAGCATGGGTACAGTTATTGATTAATAAAAATATAAAACCTTATCACAGTCGGAAGAGACCCGGTCTTCTATGATCTCCTGGGAGTCCGGAACATCCGGAAGGGTAGCGTCTGTTCTCCTATGGCCATCACAGAGAAGAGGAGTCTCTTCCTCAGAAGGCATTTTGCCCCAACAATAAGAGCACTCACAGCGCAGTAAAGCGATATCACAGATTTCAAAAATGCACTCATACACTCACATGGTATACTAGAGTCACATGTTAGATTGTAAGTTACGAACCTATTTTTTAAATACACAGAAAGTTTATTTTAATAAATTTCAGAAATAAACAAAATAAATAGTCCGCCTCCGTATTGTAATGGTCAGGACGCTCGGCTACAATACTGGAGGTCCCGGGTTCAATTAATGTATGTGATTAAATCCAGGATTTGGATCTCACATACAAATTAAACAGTTTCTGCTCAATAAAAAGCTACTTTCATCTCACTATAGACGTCTCTAGTGATTCAAGCATTATGTTTCAAATTTGGACAATATATACCCGTAAATACCCAGACTGCCATATTCTTCTTCATCTATGTTGAGATGTCAAAAAATAATATGAAAATAACTCCTAATTAAAGATTATTAATATTTGTGAACCAGTATTTGGACACACTCAAAATTTTATGAATACAGATTTATTTTTAAAATATCAAATATTTCATTTTGCATATTATTTTTTGACATCTCATCAAAGATGAAGAAGAATATGGAAGACTGGGCATTTACGGGGCTTACGACCGTCATAGGCTGGTTTAAGTGATCACTTTACACACGTGTAACATTCACCAATTCTACCCATTATTGACAACCACACTACTCAAATTCTTGGAAGTTCTATATATATGAACCAATTTAGAAACCTTGTTCATGAATCACTAGAACTTCACTAGAGACATCTATTGGTGAGATGTTGTGAACAAGTATTTGGACACACTCAAAATGTTTTAATTTTGCAAATGAAGCTGAATTTTAAAAAAATCTGCACAAATTATTCCCAGTAAAAATTGTGTCATAGTGATAAGGTATCATAATTTGACATGAAAAAAATATGTTCCATTTTTTTTTTTATTATTAGATTAAAACCAATATTTTTAGCTTTTCCACTTTTTTATTTGACCAGCGACCGGGTTTCGTCGTTACCGACATCATCAGACTGGTCCATGTCTGATGATGTCGGTAACGACGAAACCCGGTCGCTGGTCAAATAAAAAAGTGGAAAAGCTAAAAATATTGGTTTTAATCTAATAATAAATTAAAAATGCAATTCCATCACGAAGTGTCAGTGGATAATATAAATCTATTAAATATGTTCCATACTAATATACATTTTATCAAAAATGTCATTCAAACACAGGGTGTCACTAATTTATCAAAACTCTTGGTATGTTCCCGTCCCCAATATGTTATTAAAAAATTAATTACTCTCTTCCTTAAACTTGCTACCTGATTCTACCTATTTATCATTAGAATCCTAGAATACTTTTTTTTTTTTTTTTCTTTTCATTTTTATCTTTTTGTTTTTTAGTTTTTTGATAAAATCTATTACATCAGACAATAATATGTATTAACTTTTAAAAACGTCTGAGACATTACTATCTGTCATTAGAATCCTAACTGTCGATCAAACCTCCTCCCTCTACCTCCTTCCCTAAACTCCCTTCTTCCTTTGCCCTCCTTATTATCGTCTTTTGTTAATTGGTAATTGGTATATTAATATGTAATTTATGTTTTTTTTAAATGTCAATTTGTAATTTATGTTTTTTAAATGTTCAAGTACTATCTGCCCTCTGATTGCAAACGGCTATATATGGTATCAAACGTTTTGATCAATATCACTAGTCCGTCTTTGGTCGGTTGGAACATATAGCTTTTTAGCAATAAGCCCGCCAATGTACTTTTTATTTTCTGTACATGAAGTTTAAATAAATAAATAAATAAAAATTACCAAAAGCCGAGCCGACCGTAAACAACCAAACACCGATAAGTCGGTTGTTCTACCCTACGTACTGGAAATAATTCTCACAATCACGGAAATCACTATATCGAATTAAAATTTGAAGTGTTCATTTAAAAATTATATTTACTACGAACAACATACATGACTTTACAACATTTTGAGTGTGTCCAAATACTTGTTCACAAAATCTGGATTATCTCCAATTACAGGAGTTATTTTCATATTATTTTTTGACATATCATCAAAAGCTTCTTTACATCTCACCAATAGATGTCTCTAGTGAAGTTCTAGTGATTCAAGAACAAGGTTTCTAAATTGGTTCATATATTTAGATCTTCCAAGAATTTGAGTAGTGTGGTTGTCAATAATGGGTGGAATTGGTGAATGTTACACGTGTGTAAAGTGGCCACTTAAACCAGCCGATGACGGTCGTCAGCCCCGTAAATGCCCAGACTTCCATATTCTTCTTCATCTTTGATGATATGTCAAAAAATAATATACATGACTTTATTAACTTTTCAATCATTTTTGAACAAAATTAGGTTATATCGCTCACTCCTTTCAACAACGTCATAAATCAAAAAACTAGATTTTTCAGGAGATTGTTTTTAAAGTTTATAAATATAATAAAATGTATTGAAAATAAATATCAAGCCACTTATTGAACTTTTTACTGTGCAACATATCTTTTTAGATTGCTGCACGTGTTAAAACTGTCACTTAGAATTGTATAGCTACATAAGGACCGTAGTCCATTTGATCTTCACATTCGTTTGATAATGCCCTAACAAGGCAAAACAATTGTCACAATATTAATTTATGTGTTTTTGTTAATAAAATACAACTTAGTAGACTCAAAAAATCTGTGTTTGATTTAAAATTAATGCATAAATTAAAATGGAGTTCTACAAATTAAACGCCAAATCAATAAGCAAAACTTAAATATGATTAAATATTGATAATTTATCTTTTTAATATGATGGCATCTATGGTATGACAAGGTGCATAAATGATACAACTAGGGAAGCTGTCATATCGCTCAGTCTTTTCAAGAAAATCATAAATCAAAAATCGTCAATTTTCAGTTGTGCATGTTTTCGGAATGCCCAGAAAATGTACTATATCCTAGCAAAAGACGCATATTTTTATCTTAATATTTACCCGCTGCAGGGCAGAAAGCGTTGTTTTTGCATTTTTAAGAAAATGTATTGTTTAATTATTTTTTTTAACTATACTAAATATTTTTCAAATGGAGAAATACCATTCAGGTTTTACCTCAAAAGATCTGTTGCAATATTTTTCTCCATTTGAAAAGTATTTAGTATGTTTTAAAAAAATAACTAAACAATACCTTTTCTTCAATATGCAAAAACAACACTTTCTGCACTGTACATGGAGTTTAAATAAATAAAATAAATCAACCAGTTCCCGTGCATCACCAATGATGCGTGCATACTTTGAAACGCCCTGTATCTGCACAAAATAGAAATATTTCCTCTAAATATTAGATTAGGAAAGTGTTAATTTCAGTATGCGTTCTGATAGTGAAACCCAAAGTTGTATTATCAGCAAATAAGCCAACTTATCTGCAAAAACACACATTGATATATTCAGGAAATATGGGGTAAGCAAGAAGTATCTTCTCAACTATTTTTTTTATTTCATTAATTGATTCGGCAGTCACTTTGTGGTAAAATCTATACAAATTTATTGTTACCGCAGACAGTTGGTAGAATTCCATATTGAATCATTGGGTAATATATCCAAAATTAAACAAGGTTCTTGGATTGAATTCTACTTTTATTTACATATATATGATAATATGTGACACGTTTTGTCTTATTAAGTGTTTGATAATGTCTTAATAAGACGAAACACGTCACATATTTTCATATATCGGTAGTGAAATGGCAAACGGGTATATCTGTCAAATTTTTAATTTTCTAAGTTTGTTCCACAAAATGACTAAAATAGTGTATTCCATAATCTGGCTGAAGGATATAGCTGTAGTTGCAATACTTATTTAGTTTTATTAAGATATGTACATATGCCATCCGAACAAAATATTTAATTTCATAAGTTTGTTTTTGCTCTCCTGTAAAATTTGGTCTGAGACAGATGTACCCCTTTGCCTTTACACTGCCGATATATGTAAATAAAAGTAGAATTCAATGAAATAACCGTATTTAATTTTGGATATATTACCCAACAAAATCTATACATTTTAAATTTAATAAAAATTCTACTTAAAAAAGATTAAGCATGTTCGCAGAGATAGAATAGTGCGGTGTTCTATCCTCTCCGCCTACCCCCTTGGGGAAATAATGCAGTGGTCAGCCGGCTAGTTAAACATTTAATTACCCATTATCTCATATGAGTAATACAGTAATTCCTGTGAATTTGTGATAATGTATTGTCGGCTCAGAATAAAAAGCTTCCAACTCCAAAATAAATAAATTTCACACAAGAAAAAAAAAAACCTTACGAAACTGAAAAATTCACTGTTTTTCAGCATGTATTGTAATGTCCGCCTCCATGCTTTAATGGTAAGCGCATTTGGCTTCTGTGCTGGAGGCCATGGGTTCGATTCCCAGGGGGGTCAAATTAAATTTATAAAATGTTTTTCATTCTTATATCATTTAATTCTGTCATTTAATGATTGTCTTTATATAATAAACGAACAGATAAGCGTCCATTTGATGCAGTATCCTATGCACTATTATAACTAAGTATATATATATATATATATATATATATATATATATATATATATATATATATATATATATATATATATATATATATATATATATATATATATATATATATATATATATATATATATATATATATATATATATATATATATACATATATATATATATGCCCTGGAGGTCCCAGTTCAATTCCCAGAGGGGGTCAAATAAATATGAGTGATTTTTTCACTCTAATATTTATTCAATATCACCCTGGACTGGTACCTGAAGCGGACGGCTCATCACCTTTCCTTCGTGTGCTAACGATCAAAATAATACTGCGTTTATATAATGCAGTGCCCTATGCACCATCGGGGTGCGGATAAGGGTTTGAAAAAATAAATAAATAATATATTATATATATATATATATATATATATATATATATATATATATATATATATATATATATATATATATATATATATATATATATATATATATATATATATATATATATATATATATATATATATATATATATATATATATATATATATATTTATAATATTATAGATAACTGTATCAGATCTGTTTGTTATTCATATTGATAAACTAAACAACTTTATTATTATTATTATTATTACAACATATTACAAAGAACGAAGGCCGTCTCATCAATAGCTGTCAAAATAATCGAACACAAGTTTTCACAACAAAATGGCGGGAGCAAAAAATCAAACCATAGACACCGTTCGCTTTCCACTTTCACTTAAACGTCACATTTCCCGCCTTAAAAGTTCCTAACTAATAAATATCGCACTGTCCGACTGTCGACAAAGGAAAACTGTCACATAGATTACTAATTATAATGAAGACGTCATTCGCGAACGGTCTCCGCTCGGCTACTGATCGCCAAGGACGAAAATGTTTATCAACAAAGAGAGAAGTGGCTTTGCGGAATTTAGTGCTAATCAGTAAAAAGAGACGGTCTAATATAGAAGGGGAAAATCACAAACGTATTGCAATTGCCGCCTTTTTTACTAGTGTTTCTGATCTAAGCCATTTTCGCAATGGAGGCGTTTTGTTGCATATAACATATAAATAAACCTGCGTTTCTCAGTTTTTTCTTTGTAGCGAATGATTTGCGTGGAATTTTCACTCATGAATTACATGGAATTATAGCAATTTTAGGGCCTAGTAAGTCAAAACTTAATTTTCTCTAAATTCAGGTTAAATTTTATGTAATTGATTTTTTACTTAAAACACCGTTTTTGCATTGAAAAAATAAATTAATCTTCGATGTAATTATATGGTTTTGAAAAGAAAAGAGTTATTGAAATGATAGAAGCTAAAATTAATTGTAAAAATATTTTTTCTATACTTATATTATATTCTTAAAAACAAAAAATATCCAATATACATTATTTTTTAAAATCTGGCGTGGAAAGACGGTTTATTACTCCGGCGGTCGGCCGGTTATTGAATTCTGTGTTTCGTCGTATCTCCTTAATGGCGACGTCTTGTTGCATATAGACCTGCGACTATTTTTCTTTGTAACGAATGTTTTGCATGGAGTTCTCACTTCTTTTTCGTATGGAACTGTCATAGAACATATCGCTCACTCCTTTCAAGTACGTCATAAATCAAAAAACTTGATTTTCCAGGAGATCGTTTTTAAAGTTTGAAAATAAAATGAAATGTATTAAAAATGAGTATCAAGCCACTTATTGATCTTTTTACTGTGCAACAGATCTTTTAAGGTAAAACCTGAAGGTTTTTTCTCCATTTGAAAATTATTTAGTTTATTTTTAAAAAATAATAAAACAATACCTTTTCTTCAAAATGCAAAAACAACCGTTTCTGCCCTGTAGCGGGTAAATATTAAGTTAAAATGTTGCCGCTTTTGCTAGGATATAGTACATTTTCTGGGCTTTCCGAAAATATGCACAACTGAAAATTGACGATTTTTGATTTATGACGTTCTTGAAAGGAGTGAGCGATATGACGATAGAACAGCCATCTATTGAGAGGTCGCTATGTCTTCTTCTAACCGTTGCTCGCATCCAATGGTGCATTGTGCACTGTATAGTGTAGACGCAATCAATTTAAAGAAATATAGCAAGTGTTTTTACCTAGAATTTTCATTCATGAATTACATGAAAATAGAGTCAAGTAACTCACAAGTAGGTATAGGCTATAAAACTTTGGCTTTATACGCTATAAAGTTGAAGTCTAAATAGGAAAGTGTTAAGCAGTGTTGCATAAGCCGTAACTGGATTTAAGAGTCGCTTTAGTTAAATCAAGACGTTCGGAAATTAAAAATAACAATAAATGTTCGTAACATACATATACTGTATGTTAAAAACAATTATTGGAAAGAACAAAAAAACAAGTTTACGAGTCGAATGTAAATGGAAAAGGGACCAAATGAAGACCGAAGAAAACGTGGCATAGTCGAGTATTTCAAATATATTATTAACTTACTTACTAAGTATCACGCAGCTCCCCCGCAGGGGTAGGCAGAGAGAATAGAACGCCACACCACTCTGTCTTTGCGAACAATCTTCGCCTCTTCGACATGCATGCGTCTCCTCATACATATCGGCCGATTATTCCCATTCGTGACCTGACACCTTCAAGTATTTGAAATACTCGATTATGCCAAATTTTCTTCGGTATTCTCCAACTGTTTCTAGAACCTAAATAAATACACATCTAATGCGCGAGATCACGCATATCACTCACTCCTTTAAACAACGTCATTTATCAAAAATCGTCAATTTTCAGTTATGCATGTTTTCGGAATGCCCAGAAAATGTATTTTTAACTTAATATTTACCTGCTACAGGGCAGAAAGTGTTGTTTTTGTATTTTGAGGAAATGGTATTGTTTAATTATTTTTTTAAAATATACTAAGTATTTTTCAAATGGAGAAAAAACATTCAGGTTTTAGCTAAAAAGATCTGTTGCGCAGTAAAAAGTTCAATAAGTGGCTTGATATTTTTTTCTAATACATTGTATTATATTTTTAAACTTTAAAAACGTTCTCCTGAAAAATCAAGTATTTTGATTTATGACGTTCTTGAAAGGAGTGAGCGATATGTAAAAAGAACTCCACAGACAAAACACATAAGGTGGCTTGGTGGGTCTCTACATAAAAGTAATTGTCAATTATGTATATGAATATATAAAAAGAAAATACTTCTAAGTATCATATTCTATTTGTATTAGGAAATGCTTAATTTCTAGTTTTTTTTTTATATATGACGTTGTTGAAAAGAGTGAGCGATATATTTATTAAAATATTCATATCATTGACCTTAATTCATTTTTCAATGCTACACTTTTTCTTGATCTTCGCAAGGCAGTGGTCAGCACGCTGTGCTGTCACACACAAGTTCTGTGCACCAATGACAGAGTACCGGCCTCTGGGGGGGAGGTCGAGGCCGTTCAACGAACGAGGGCGCCAAGTCCAAAAGGGCGTCCGAAAATGGACATCTGACGAACTTTTAATCAATCAACGACATGAAATTGGGAAAAATTTTGACAGTTGAAGGAATGCCGGAAAAAAACTAGATACGAGTTAGCTAAGACTGACATAGCTGACAACCTTGCTGTTGCATAAAAACAGTATAAAATTTAAATATTTGCATGTACAGTAAACCCCCATATAACAGTGAGAAAGGTAACGCGTTATCGGACGGAACGTTATAGGGGGTTAATGTTTTAAATTGGATGTTTACATTTTAATCAGCGGAAATGACTGAAATGATTCATCAATAAATTAAAACTAATTAACTAATTAAACCATATCCGCTCCCTAGGCGGAGCATATGGAGTCCACAAACTGTCTCAAGGCTTTTCTGTCGGCTGCCAGCTCCCTTGCATCCTCCCAAGTCAGATCCGCGTCCCGAGAACTGCCGACGAATTGTCAGCAGTGGTCGTTCTGGGCGGTGCGAACCTGATGCCTTGTAAAAGAGGCAAGCTTGATGGCGGCTCTCAGGAGGCATGCGGAGTACATGGCCAAGCCAACTGAATCGCCTTTACTTGACGACAGTTGTGACCAAGATTTGCTGCGTCCTACGCCTTATCTCTTCATTCCTCACAAAGTCAAACCACCGCACGCCTAAAATTCTCCGCAGACACCTATTCTCAAAGCTTAGCACACGAAATTAAATTAAAATACCATCTTAAAACATTTACCCCCAATAACGTTCCTTCCGATAACATGGTACCTATTTCAACGTAATATGGGGGTTAACTGTAGGTACTCTTATGTAAATAAATATGTAAATGTACATTGGCTAGAATTTTCACTCATGAATTACATGAAATTATTGTAACTTTAAATATAAAGAGTAAATCCACTCACGAGTAGGTGTAAGCTATAAAACTTATTAAGTTGAAGCCTAGTAGTGCCGTGATAAGCGGTGTTGCATAAGCCGCAGCTCGGTGTCACTCAATGTTGGGTGCTTTGCCAGTAAAAAAAAAGCCGCAGCTCGATTTCAGAGTCGCTTTAGGTAATTCTTAAAAGTGAATTTGTTCGATTGCTTTAAAATTTTAACATAACGTTCCATTCGTTTTTATATTACCCGTGATTGGCGTTTTTACATTTGACATATCAAAAACATACTTTTTTGAACTAGAGCTTTTTAAACCCCAATGGCAGCGCCATCTATTGAAAGAAACAGAGATACACGCAGTACTAAACCTTATTCATGGCGGACACCGTGTTTCTTGACACCTGCTGTCACTAAGCATTTTCAATGCTTACGATTGCATTGTTGTTTTATAGATTTTTTTGTATATTTATCTCTTTGCTTCATTGTGAAATTTAGCATTAGAAATGTATACTTTCTATTTTATTTAACCAGTCTGAGCCACAGTAACACATGGTCGAGTACAATTATAAAATAAATACGATTTCAAAACATTTACAAAACGAAGGATTGTCTTCAAATGGCATCTCATTTTATTAGTATATATTTAAATTAATAAATTCAATATTTATCTAACTCATTATCTATGCAAAATTATAATCACGTCGTTAAGCAAAATATTAAACAATGTCTCTTTATCTAAGAAAATTATTAATGTCGAATCGTTATCGAGAAACCATGTGCCACTTATAATGATTCACGGGCATTATTTGCAAAATTTATTATTGTTTGTTCTACATTTATCTCGCTTATCTTCTGTCCAATTCAGCTTAAATCCGTTCGAACAACATATATCTATAATATATCTACATTCCACGTTCACAACATACTCGTACAATATAAATAATCACTGTTTTAATATGAAGAAGAACAATATAACACGTACTTAAAGAAATATTTTCTCTACACCAAGAATGACATTGAAACAAGCGCGCATTTTCAAATATATGATCAGTGTTGCCATATTATAAAAAAATAGTAATGGATAGATACTATATTTTTTTTTTTAAAAGATGAGCAGGGTCGGCGATATTACATTTGTTCAATTTAATTTCATTAACCGATCCGGTTTTTTTGTCCGCCTACATAGTTTAGTGATTAACGGGTTTAGCTACCATACTGTGGTAATGGGTTCGATTTCTAGAGGGTTTTTTACTACAATATTTATTTAATATTACACTGAACAGGCAAAGGACTATCGCATTGCCTTCATTTGATTAACGATCGACTTAACATCAATTTGATGCGGTGCCTTGTGCACCATTGAGTACGGACAAGGTTAACACGTTCATTGCTGACACCGCGTGAGACGCGTTGACGGTTGACGTGACCGCCACGCGCTCAACGCACCAGACGCGTTTGTTTGAATAAATCTTAAACTAAGAAGCGCAGGGTGACTTTTGAGATGTGTTTAGCCTCAGCCTGAGGTGACCTGTCATTATTAGTCATTCCTAGTTCAACCCTCACTCGGATAAGTCACGTAGCGCGTTTTTATTGTTTTATTGCGAAAAGCAGCGTTTACACGAAAAGCTATATTCACACGGGTCGAAATATATGCAATTTTTTTCGTTTTTATTTTTAAATTTTTGTTTGTTTGGGTGAAATAATTTTAGATTGACAATAGTTTAGTGAGTATTATCAATAGTTAAGTGAAATTCACATTTTTATTTGTTTGTTTTTGTATTTATAAATAGTGTTTTGTATTTTCGCAGAAGTAAAATATTGAATTTTTTATATTATTTGACTAACATTGAAACCATTTTTGTGTATTTTTAAGTATTTTACAAAAAATATTAAAAAATGGATCAACCATCTACATCAAAGCGACCAAGAGTGGAAAATGTGAGTGATAGTGATGAAAGTGAGATAGAATACGATTCAATTAGTGAATACGAAATAGATAGTGATATGGAAACAGACGATGAAAGTGACAGCGAAGACGACAATATGTTCCAAGAACAACCACCGCCCACTCTACCTTCAACTTCGAGACGTTGGTCAAACACGCCAACGCAAGCCCAAGAGATCCTTTTTACTGGAAGACCAGGTATAAAAATTGAAATTTCAGGGAGAGAACCAATAGATTACTTCAATATGATAGCCAATGATGACTTCTATAATCTTCTTGTCCAACAGACCAATCATTATGCTTTGGAAATTATGGCTCATTCTGAAGGAGATAAAAGCAGAATAACTCGTTGGAATGACCTCACCACAGAAACATTAAAAGTATGGCTGGGGCTTTTACTGCACACGGGAACTATTCGATTGAATCGCCTCACGGATTATTGGAAGAAACATCATCTCTTCAATCTGACAGCACTCTCACAGTATATGTCTCGGGATAAGTTTTTTTTAATTCTTAGATCATTACATTTTAATAATAATGAAGCGGACACCACTAGTTTAGGGAAAATAAATCCACTGATACATTTTTTCAACGACCGGATGAGTGCAATTTATGCACCCAATAAAAACTTGTCAATTGACGAGTCTTTGGTACTGTGGCGAGGGAGGCTCGTTATGCGGCAGTACATGAAGGGGAAAAAGGCAAAATATGGCATCAAATTATATGTATTGGGAGAATCCAATGGTTTGGCACTAAAAATAATTGTGTACGGTGGTTCAGCCGACCAGGAGTTGAGTGGAAAGAATCACACCAGTAAAGTTGTCCATAAGCTCATGGAAGGGAGCACCCAAGTCGGTCACTCCCTTTTTATGGATAACTATTACAATAGTGTCCCTCTGGTAGAAACCTTATTGAGCCAAAAAACATTTGTTACGGGCACTTTGCGAGCAAACAGGAAATTTAATCCAAATGAAGTTTTAAAAAAAAAATTAAAACTGGGGAGTCTGTGAGTCAGTATACTGATAAAGGTATCTGCACAACCAAGTGGAAAGATCGCCGAGAAGTGTTGGCCATATCTTCCGAATTTGATGGAGAACTATCGAAAACAACAAATTGTCATGGAAAGGCTGTTGTAAAGCCCAAAATGATAATAAAGTACAATAAATTCATGAGCGGTGTTCATTTCCACGACCAAATGTTAGCGTACTACCCAATAAGAAGAAAAACTTTGCGGTGGTACAAGAAATTGGGCATACATTTGTTTCAGACAATGTTATTAAATTCTTTTTACTTATTCAATATGAATAGCGAAAAGAAAATGAGTCTATACGATTTCAGACTTCAAGTTATTGAAAAACTCCTCGGCCCTCCTCCCTCAATGCAAATACCGAAACAGGAAATTATTTCACACCTCCCAAGTTTTTGCCCGAAAGACGATCGCGGCACAACGAAAAGAAGACGGTGTAAATATTGCTGGAGTGAAAAAAAGACAAGAAAAGACTCCATATTTTGCTGTCTTCAATGTCCAGACGGACCAGGATTGTGTCTGGAACCATGTTTTCGTATTTACCACGAAAAACAATTCTGATCACTTTAGTTTTATTTACTTGTTTGAAAATATAAGAAAAAAATCAATTGTTCTTGTTTTTATTTGGAAAAAAAAAACAATCTTCCTTGTACATATTTGTTTGACACAACATCTACATAAAAAAAAAACATAGTTGCGAATAAGTTCTCTGCGGAAATGTCATTCAATTCCACCTGAAGTTCAAACATCACTGGACACTACTTGTAGTAGCGCTTCGGCTGGATGTCGACCGGAAATGATGCGTGCGGGGAGGGGTGAGGATAGAGTAAGAAGCGTACTATACAGCGTGTTTATAATTTGTCGTTATATTATGGGAAAAAAAAACAAAGAATGTTTAAAAAAATCCAGACAGTGAAAAACAATATAAAAATCATGTTTATGTCTCAAACATATAAATTCGTCGCAAACCACACACGTTATTTTGTTTTTGTTTTGTCAGATTTGCAGAGGTCGAAATTATAGCGACTTATCTTAGGGGAATTCTTCCCCCATTTCATCTGCAAATAAGCTAAATGCCTTTTGATGGAGCTTATTATGTGATTTTAATCTGCTTCGTTTTCTTGCATTATCTTTTACGAGCTACATGGTAAAATACTGAATGAATTTTCTTCTTTAACGTCTGTCATTTGGTTTCCATTCCGAATTTTTATATAATAAACGTAAAAAGGCAATTGCACCAATAAATGTCAGTAGATAATATAAATTAATTATAATTCTTATAAGAACGACAAAAATCACTCTGTATTTGCCAAATAACGTTTGCGTATCGGGGACACAATGAACACGCGTGCAAATTGACGATGTACCACCGATGACTAAACTGTGGGGATAGATAGATTATGATGCCGCGTGTTGGAACGGCGATACGCGAATACAAAAATGCGAAAAATGAATGGAAAAATTCAGCAGAAAAAATCCAATGTTTGTTTGTTACTTTTTTAACATTATGAGGTACAATTACTATTGAAATTTATACTCCCTTTGGAACGGGATAGTTAAAAATTATAAACAATCTTTCCAGTAAAAAAATTGCACGTGTAAACATAGCTTTGATTCGCTCGCCCTTGAAAAAAGAACTGTCCTTTTATACCTGGGATGAAGTTACTTCATTTGTAATGGCATAAAAGGGTGCGGACGGTATTCTTACCTTGATTTCAATTCATTTTACATATTATTTACTTACTTTAGAAGAGCCTAATATTCTCAGCGTGACATGAAATATCTTCTAATTATAGTTAGCATTGAACGTGTTAAGAAGAAAAATAATAGATTCGGCAGTCATTTTGTGGACTTCCATATCCATTTTTTATTAAAATTTAACATGCTAAGTACCACTTTTCTTTTAATCTATACATATATTTTTTTAATTAAGGGTGTCTCGCTCGCTATACGACGGTATATATACCTATATAGTAAATCAATATATCAATGTCGGTAAATGATTTATATTTTTTTAAATTTTATTCATTCAATAAACATAGTTACATTATTTAATACAATTCAATAGAATTTCTGTACAATTATACATATGGAAAACTTATAATTTTAGTGTCGCTGTGCCTCTCCAGAAAAGACACTGAGACCTTGTGATTGGAGAGGGACTTACACTCAAGGTTTATTGTTTTATTTGATTAATGGTATAATGGTATTTTTCATTTATTCTCTTTACACTTACAAATATTCCTAAAGATCAGTAAATAAATTATCTAATCATTGTAAAAATATCATATTATTCGGCCGGAAAAAAATCATATAAGTACCATGGTATCGTGCTCCGTTTCCATGTATTGCGCGTGGTCGGTGTTGTTGTTGTCTTTCGTCTTCCACCACGGAGTGCGCCCCCCCTTCTTAGCGGCCATGTCGTCCGCCGCCGCCATGATGCGCCCGCTCGCTTTGTGCGCTAAAACGATAACAAAAAACATAATTGAAAACAAAACCTCACGTGTATTGTAAAGTTAATGCAATAATTATGAAGATGATCAATTAATGACAGGTGCCGTAGTACGTTGCGTAGACGCTCATCTGGAAATCGGATTCAATTCTCTCCAGTTTAAAAATAATTGAAAATTTATTTTGATGTGAATCAAAATATGAATACATTTTTTTCTCATACTTCTTGATATCTGCAGACGGGCCTCTAAATTTAAGGTTTTGCAGGTTATCAATAAAAAATCTGATTTAAGGCGATCCAAAGATATGATTATGGATTTTAGAAAAAAAAACAATAACATTTTTTAAAACATGAAAATTCAACCAAAATACAGAAATAATGGAAAAAGATCAAAGGAATAAACAAAAATAACTATTTTGATAAAGATGAACCTCGCTTTAATGTATGTCAAATAATCATAATAATCGACTAATATATTGCAGTTCCCTAAGAATCTAAAGAGATAAAACATAAACTTCATTGTGTGTACACAATAAAATACCAGTTTAATATAACCTTTTTAAAATTCTAAAATAAAAATAAAATATTGTACTGGCAGCCCTTGCAGTTTCGTTCCAAGGTACGTACCACAAAAAAAAATATATGTATGGCAACACACCAAACACAGTCCACATCTACTAAACAACATATCTATGGAAAACTTAATGTCACAAAATAAAATCCGTCAATACTTCTGTAACAACTGCGCTGCGTTTTCAGTAGTGAAAATAACTCTTTTTGTTAAGAAAATCTACTGAAATTGACATCTAACTGAAACGTAAGATTGTGTTTTTATATTTTGATAGTAAAAATTGCGACCACAACGCTTTCACGTCAATTTTTCTGCAATCGTTAGCAGATCCTAACCCCAAAAATGCGCCGTAAACGCACCGATGTCAAATCGAACGCAAATCTTAAATTTGCCAATAAATGCGTGTTTCATTATAATTTGTTATCTTAATATTTGTTGTTGGTTATGCTAAAAGTGTGTTTCAAAGCGTATTTGAGTGATTTCATTGTGTTTTTTGTTCATTTTTAGTGCGACATGATTATCCCGGTACGCTGTTTTACGTGCGGAAAAGTCATCGGGAACAAATGGGAGTCGTACCTTGGGTTATTGCAAGCGGAATATACTGAAGGGTAAGCAATATCGTTATTTCTTCTTCTACTCTGTTTGGTGTAGGCCTTGTGGCCTGTTTTTAAGAGAGATTAGCCTCCTGCGAAAGGAAGTCTGGAAGTCATCTGCCTTGCGGTTGGCCGCACAGAGCAATGTGAGGGAGTCTGGATGGTTCCATTCTCCTCACACGCGCATACCATTGTCTCCTTCGTTGCCTTCCCCACCTAACGACATCTTCCATCTCGCATATTTCCCTTATCCTGGTGTTCCTTATTCTATCTCGTAGACTCTTGCCAGATATGCTCCTTAGAGTCTTCATTTCTGACACCCTTAGCGCGTTTTTAACTAAGAATCTACAGGTGACGCTTCAAAACAGAGTCGATTCAATTTCAAGATAGCCCAAAGTGTTTTATGGTAGGGACTGACTGGAGCATTTCGTCGTAATTTCTGGCATTTTTTATTCTGTCTCATAGACTCTTGCCAGATCGCTTACTCCTTTCAAGAACGTCATAAATCAAAATACTTAATTTTTCAGAAGAACGTTTTTAAAGTTTAAAAATATAACACAATATATTAAAAATAAATATCAAGCCACTTATTAAACTTTTTACTGTGCAACAGATCTTTTTAAGTAAAACCTGAAGTTTTTCTCCATTTGAAAAATATTTAGTATCTATAGTTAAAAAAAAATTTAAAATACATTTTCTCCAAAATGCAAAAACAACACTCTCTGCCCTGTAGCGGGTAAATATTCAGTTAAAAATATGTCTCTTTTGCTGGGATATAGTACATTTTCTGGGCATTCCGAAAACATGCACAAGTGAAAATTTACGATTTTTGATTTATGACGTTCTTGAAAGGAGTGAGCGAGATATGCTTCAATCTGTACTTTTAAGCATTTCCGCAAACAATGCGTTTACTTATTAGTGCCATACACTAATCACAAGTATTTTCAAACCCAAGTCCCATTTGTACAATACTTTTCAGCGTCTTTCGCACTCTACCAAAAGTAAGCAAATAGAACGCTTATAAGCGTCTCCCGCTCTCTACCAACAGTATGGAAAAAGACCCTAATTATACTCTGGCAGCCTGCCACCCGACCCTCAGTATACTAATCACAAGTAGCCGCAACACCCAATTCCCATTTGTACAAAACTTTTCAGCGTCTTTCGCACTCTACCAAAAGTAAGCAAATAGAACGCTTGCAAGCGTCTCCCGCTCTCTACCAACAGTATGGAAAAGGACCCTAATTATACTCTGGCAGTCTGCCGCCCGACCCTCAGTATACTAATCACAAGTAGCCGCAACACCCAATTCCCATCTGTACAATGTTTGCAGGCGTCTCTCGCACTCTACCTAAAGTAAGCATATAGAACGCTTATAAGCGTCTCCCGCTCTCTACCAACAGTATGGAAAAAGACCCTAATTATACTCTGGCAGCCTGCCACCCGACCCTCAGTATACTAATCACAAGTAGCCGCAACACCCAATTCCCATTTGTACAAAACTTTTCAGCGTCTTTCGCACTCTACCAAAAGTAAGCAAATAGAACGCTTGCAAGCGTCTCCCGCTCTCTACCAACAGTATGGAAAAGGACCCTAATTATACTCTGGCAGTCTGCCGCCCGACCCTCAGTATACTAATCACAAGTAGCCGCAACACCCAATTCCCATCTGTACAATGTTTGCAGGCGTCTCTCGCACTCTACCTAAAGTAAGCATATAGAACGCTTATAAGCGTCTCCCGCTCTCTACCAACAGTATGGAAAAAGACCCTAATTATACTCTGGCAGCCTGCCACCCGACCCTCAGTATACTAATCACAAGTAGCCGCAACACCCAATTCCCATTTGTACAAAACTTTTCAGCGTCTTTCGCACTCTACCAAAAGTAAGCAAATAGAACGCTTGCAAGCGTCTCCCGCTCTCTACCAACAGTATGGAAAAGGACCCTAATTATACTCTGGCAGTCTGCCGCCCGACCCTCAGTATACTAATCACAAGTAGCCGCAACACCCAATTCCCATCTGTACAATGTTTGCAGGCGTCTCTCGCACTCTACCTAAAGTAAGCATATAGAACGCTTATAAGCGTCTCCCGTTCTCTACCAACAGTATGGAAAAGGACCCTAATTATACTCTGGCAGTCTGCCGCCCGATGATCAGTATACTAATCACAAGTAGCCGCAACACCCAATTGCTATCTGTACAATGTTTGCAGGCGTCTCTCGCGCTCTACCTAAAGTAAGCAAATAGAATGCTTGCAAGCGTCTCCCGCTCTCTACCAACAGTATGGAAAAGGACCCTAATTATACTCTGGCAGTCTGCCGCCCGACCCTCAGTATACTAATCACAAGTAGCCGCAACACCCAATTCCCATCTGTACAATGTTTGCAGGCGTCTCTCGCGCTCTACCTAAAGTAAGCAAATAGAACGCTTATAAGCCTCTCCCGCTCTCTACCAGCAGTATGGAAAAGACGCTTTTGAGTGTTTCCCGCAAACAATGTTTAAATTTTTAATCTTTTTTCAGAGATGCCCTTGACGCTCTAGGCCTGAAGAGGTACTGCTGCAGACGAATGCTCCTGGGGCATGTAGACCTGATTGAAAAACTCCTCAACTACGCTCCGTTGGAAAAATAAACCTCCCAGAACACAAAACTTACGACACTCTCCTTATCATTCATCGTTCACTTTTTTTTTTTTGAGGTCAAGGGACCTTGCATCCCTTATGTCACTGCGACCATATTAGGTCTATTGTGACCTCCCTCTATACAGCTCACTGCCAAGACCTACATGAGTCATGTAACTCACGACCTGTCTTGGTGGTAGGAGCTTCACCTTCTCGGAGTCCAGTAGAGGTCCTCCAAGGATGTGATTTCGTTTGCAAGCAAGTGCGTCACAATTATAGAGAATGTGGATTGGTGTTTCGTTATCCTCTATACAAAATCTGCATGATGAGGAGTCATGTAGTCCAATTTTTGTCATGTGTTTCCTCAGTCTGCAGTGTCCTGGTTAGGATCCTTATTTGTTTTTGCTAAGCTTTAGAGCTTCTGTAGTGAATTTCCGCGAGTACCCTGTGATCAGTTCCTTTGCGTGTTTCATCCCTGAGCTGTTGGACCAGATCTCTTGGCCCTTGTCCATGGCCCAGTTTTTCAGACTAAACTTGATAGTGCTGAGTGTCAGTCCGCATATGGGCTCAGGGCCCATTCGTGGCCTCTCAGCACCAGTTCTTGCAAGTTCACTTTGTGTAATACCAGTGAATGATAAGGAGAGTGTTATATTACCATACCGCGAAGTTTACAATGATTTAATATACAAAATGCAAAACTTACATTATAATTTAAGCTTTCTCTTATATTGTTACTATTATATTTTATTATTAAATATCAAATATAAAAATACTTTAAATTAAAATGTGTTTTTATTATTTATTTAATACAACATTAATTGTATACATTTATTTAAATAACAATTTCAAACATATTTGTAAAAAACATTAGCAGAGACCCACCAAGCCACCTTGTAAGTCTTGTCTGTGGAGTTCTTTTTTAATACATTTTATTGTTTTTAACCATTTTAACCTAAAATACGCAAAAAAGAGAGAAAAATTAAGAATATAAACATTTTACAATTTTCATAAAATTGACTCCAGAACACAAGCTTGTAGTGGTACGCACTCCCTATCACGCACATAAATATGGTCCAAACACGACCTAGTCATGATCTGTTATATGACAGCTTCCCTAGTTGCATCATTTATGCACCTTGTCATACCATGTGATGCCATCATAGTAATAATAATATAATAAAACCCTTATCCGCACCCCAATGGTGCATAGGGCACTGCGTCATATAAACGCAGTGTTATCTTGATTGTTTACACATGAAGGAAAGGTGATCAGCCCTCCGCTTCAGGTACCAGTCCAGGGTAATATTGAATAAATATTACAGTGAAAAATCACTTATATTTATTTGACCCCCCTGGGAATCGAACCTGGGACCTCCAGAACGGTAGTCGAACGTGCTGACCATTACACTACGCAGGCGGACATATTAAAATGATGAATCCCTCATATTAAAAGGATAAATTATCAATAATTAATCATATTTAAGTTTTGCTTATTGATTTGGCGTTTAATTTGTAGAACTCCATTTTAATTTATGTATTAATTTTAAATCAAACACAGATTTTTTGAGTCTACTAAGTTGTATTTTACTAGCAAAAACACATAAAAAATTAATATGGTGACAATTGTTTCGCCATGTTGGGGCATTATCAAACGAATGTGAAGATTAAATGGACTACGGTCCTTATGTGGCTATATACGTTATTGACGTTAAACCCGTCCAAAACGGAACATCTCTGGATAGCCACACCTAAACGACAGAATTTGATTGATAACACGACACCACTCAATCCAAAAAGTACAACTACACCGGCCGTCAAACTGCTCGGCGTGTTCTTAGATTCTGATCTCTCCCTTGAGACTCAAATTAGCAAAACAACAAGTACATGTTTTTATCAGCTAAGGCAAATTAAAAGCATTCGCAAGAATCTGCCAGTTGATGCTGCCCGTCAATTAATAAATGCGTTTATAATATCGAGAGTAGATTATTGTAACGGTATATACACGGGTCTACCAAACAATAAAATGACTCGACTGCAATCAGTGTTAAACGCAGCAGCGAGACTAATTTTTGGAATTTCTAAATTCAGTCACATCACCCCACTACTTCACAAACTCCACTGGTTACGCTTTCCCGAAAGGGTTGAGTATAAACTCTGCCTACTCATGTATAAATCAATACACAATATGGCTCCAGAGTATCTTAAGGAGCTGTGTATTCCAGATGAATTGGTTGATAGACGTCTCACGCTTCCATCGGCTACAACATCTGCAATGGGCAAAGTTATCTTACCAGCTCGCAACCAACGCACTAAATTTGGCGAGCGTGCCTTTGCTGTTGCAGGACCGAGGGCATGGAATGCTCTTCCACCAATGGTTAGAAATAGTGAGAGTGAGATGATCTTTAGAAAAAGACTAAAAACACATTTGTTTGCTAAATCATTTACACCATAATATTTTCCCCAATTCATTCACCGTGAAGCGCCCTTGAGGTATTTTTTTACGAAAATGGCGCTATATAAGTTATCCAAATTTATTATTATATAATTCCATATTATTTTTTGACATCTCATCAAAGATGAAGAAGAATATGGAAGTCTGGGCATTTACGGGGCTTACGACCATCATAGGCTGGTTTAAGTGATCACTTTACACACGTGTAACATTCACCAATTCTACCCATTATTGACAACCACACAACTCAAATTCTTGGAAGTTTTATATATATGAACCAATTTAGAAACCTTGTTCTTGAATCACTAGAACTTCACTATAGACATCTATTGGTGAGATGTAAAGAAGCTTTTTACTAAGCAGAAACTCTTATATTAGTATGTGAGGTCCGAATCCTGGATATCAATCACACACATGAGAAACGCCAGAAAGTACCATTTTCATTTTTATTATTTAAGCTTATAATTTTACCAGATAATTTATTTACAACATTTTGAGTGTGTCCAAATACTTGTTCACAAAATCTGGATTATCTCCAATTACAGGAGTTATTTTCATATTATTTTTTGACATCTCAAAAAATAATATGAAAATAACTCCTGTAATTGGAGATAATCCAGATTTTGTGAACAAGTATTTGGACACACTCAAAATGTTGTATCAATATTTAATCATATTTAAGTTTTGTTTATAGATTTGGCGTTTAATTTGTAGAACTCCATTTTAATTTATGTATTAATTTTAAATCAAACACAGATTTTTTGAGTCTACTAAGTTATATTTTACTAGCAAAAACACGTAAAAAATTAATATTGTGACAATTGTTTCGCCATGTTGGGGCATTATCAAACGAACGTGAAGATCAAATGGACTACGGTCCTTATATAAGTGAAGAATTTAATATGACAGTACTTTATTTATTGTTTCGGCATTAACTTTGTGGTAAGACATGTTACAATGATTAAAGAAAACACTTCGTTTTTTACCACTTGAGTTTCATTATAGACTACATGTTTCAGAAGTTAAACTTCCATCATTCAGGTCTGTATAATAACAATATAGTATAGTTATTATACAGACCTGAATGATGGAAGTTTAACTTCTGAAACATGTAGTCTATAATGAAACTCAAGTGGTAAAAAACGAAGTGTTTTCTTTAATCATTACAGTACTTGGTAAGCAATACAGGTAGGTATATTTATTACTTAAATTTAAATATTATAAATTGTCACAATTGTGTTTTGTTGGTCACGCGTGATAAACTCCAATGACAATTATATAGCGCTTAGTTTACGACTGTCATTATTGAATTAATAATTTCCTGATTACAACAAAACAAAGTATGTACCTCACAGCGAGACTGATTTGGGTATTTTTTCGACATCAATTATTATGATTTTATATAACAACTGCCATCAATGTTTACGACGTACGAGGGTCAGTCAAAAACTAATGCCTAGTTTATTTTATTAATTAATTAAACCTTATCCGCCTCCGTAGTGTAATGGTCAGCACGCTCGGCTACCGTTCTGGAGGTCCCGGGTTTGATTCCCAAGGGGGGTAAAATAAATACAAGTGATTTTTTCACTGTCATATTTATTCAATACTACCCTGGACTGGCACCTGAACAATTTAACAAAGAATTTATCATCGAGATTCTCAAACGATTTTTCTATTCCAAAATGCAACACCAAGCAATTTCAGCAAAACTTCAAATATTTGGCAATCAAACATTTCAATAAACTCCCTAAAGAAATTAAAAAAATAGATGATATAAAAATCCTTAAGAAAAAAATTAAAGCTCTATACATTTAAATCTTTAAAAAAATATATTAAAAAAAAACTATTATATCTTTTATTATATAACATTAAACCACGAGTGAAAGTCCCTTTCCAAGCGCAAGAGCACAGACTCTTTTATGGAGAGGCAAAGCGAATCGAAATATAAAAGTTCTCCATATGTATAAATGATTCAAATGTATTATGTTATAAATAAAAATGTAAATATATTAAATGAATAAAAAAATATATAATAATAATAATAATTTACGCTTTTATTTACATAAATAAAATTTATTATCTACAACATGCATTATCTCCAATTACAGAAGTTATTTTTCATATTATTTTTTGACATCTCAACATAGATGGAGAAGAGTCTGGAAATCTCATTTCAAAATTGGATCATATTATATATCGCTCACTCCTTTCAACAACGTCACATTTCAAAAATTGTCAGTTTTCAGTTTTGCATGTTTTCGGAATGCCTAGAAAATGTACTATATCCCAGCAAAACCGGTATATTTTTAACTTAATATTTACCTGCTACAGGGCAGAAAGTGTTGTTTGAAGAAAGAGTATTGTTTATTTAATTTTTTTAATATACTAAATATTTTTCAAATGCAGAAAAAAAATACAGGTTTTACCTAAAAAGATCTGTTGCACAGTAAAAAGTTCAAAAAGTGGCTTGATATTTATATATATTTATATATATTTATATATTCTATCTGATGTCTTTTGTTTTATTCAATGCGAAGCATGCGACATCTGGTGGTAGATTTGTACTAGGTATTTTATTACGTATATATATATATATATATATATATATCGCTCACTCCTTTCAAGAACGTCATAAATCAAAATACTTGATTTTTCAGGAGAACGTTTTTAAAGTTTAAAAATATAATACAATGTATTAAAAATATATATCAAGCCACTTACTGAACTTTTTACCGTGCAACAGATCTTTTTAGGTAAAATCTGAAGTTTTTTTCTCCATTTGAAAAATATTTAGTTTATTGAAAAAAATAATTAAACAATACATTTTCTTCAAAATGAAAAAACAACACTTTCTGCCCTGTAGCGGTTAAATATTAAGTTAAAAATATGCCGCTTTTGCTGAGATATAGTAAATTTTCTGGGCATTCCGAAAACGTGCACAGCTGATAATTCACGATTTTTGATTTATGACGTTCTTGAAAGGAGTGAGCGATATATGTGTGTATATATATATATATATATATATATATATATATATATATATATATATATATATATATATATATATATATATATATATATATATATATATATATATATATATATATATATATATATATATATATATATATATATAAACATATATACATATATTGTAATAATAAACATAATTCCAATTTCGCGTGACACCAGCTCATTTGGTCGGCAGTCGAAGATGGTTATTTTCAGGCAATAATCGCTACAAAAATATGGCAATTCCATTATTGGTACCTACATTCGGCGTGACAAAACAGTGCTCATCACTGAGCAACGGAAACTGACAATTGTATTCAAATGAAAAGCATATTAATTTTTCTCATAATATCGGCAAAATTGCACACTTATTTACCTATTTTACGTTTTACGTTTTTTTGACGCACGTTTAAAATGACATCTTTGAACTTCGCGTTAATTCAAGGTTCACAAATTTACTAATGGTTCCTGTGAAAAAGATTAAAGCCCAAAATACAATGAATTGTGCAACATAATGCGAATAAACTGAAAAAATACTTAAAATATATAAATGGAAAGCGATTTTAGGAGGATTTTTAGTTGGGATTTTTGCTTATTTTTTTTGATTTTTAGTTAGGATATGAGTGATTTTTCACAACAATATTTATTCAATGTTACCCTGGACTGGTACTTGTGCGGAGGGCTGATCACCTTTCCTTTGTGTTTTAACGATCAAGAAAAAACTGTGTTTATATGATGCAGTGCCTTATGCACCATCGGGGAGCGGATAAGAGTTTGAAGAAGAATGTACGGAATATTAAAGAATAATTATAAATAGGCGTAAAAAGCTTGACGTGGCGAAACCACGTTTATCCTTTCAGGCTGGCTAAAAAAATCAATCGTCAATCCATTTAATTAATTAGTCTTAGGAAAAAAAAAATTCTGTGCGCGCAAATATTTTTTATGGCTCCGACCTTTTATAATTTACCTGTCGTAAAACTAAAATGTATTTAAAAGGTTTGAATCATAAAAAAACTGTCGCCAACCCGCTGGCCTTTGTAAAGGGATTAAAGATTTGCCGATGGTTCTTTATTATTATATAGCGCAAATAAAATTAAAAGTTTGCTAATTGAAATGTCTAGACGTCGAAAATTTTGGGGGTGGATACAAGCGCACCGTCAGCCAATGAAAAATGGTTTCGAGGGCGTGATCTTCAAGGAGAGAAACCGAATATAACGGGAAGAAATCAGTGGGATCGGGGACTTGGAAGCCGGCAGTTGGTCGGAAAAGAGTTGGTCGGAATAGTGACTTAGAAGCCAACAATTGGAAGGATCAGTTGGAAGGGATCCATCGGATCAGAGAAGACCGACCAGTCGGACTGGTCGGAATAGTCAGTTGGAAGAGGCATTCGGAAAATCAGTGGGATCAAGGAGTTGGAAGGAGCAGTCGGGAGAGATCAGGGGGATCGAGCAGTCGGGAGAAATCAGTTAGAAGGAGCATACCTACACCAGGTTTTAAGACTTAAGTGAGGAGAAGAGCGGGAGCTCTACGCAGGGAGAGAGAAGATAGAAAAAAGGGAGTTACTCATCCGGAGTATCAAAAGCAAACCCACGCCGGGTCATAAGCCTCAAATTAAGAGCTGAAGCTCTACTAGGAGAAGAAGAAGATAAGAAGCAAGAATCATCGCACGGCGGCCCGTCATAAGAAGAACCTCATCCCAGCATCCACGGCGCAGCTTTTCCACAAAGGATCACGGCCATCCCAGCATCCCACGGCGCAGCTTTTTCACAAAGGATCACGGCCACCCCAGCATCACGGCGCATCTTTTTCACCAAAGGTTAGAATAAGTTTAATTTAAGATAGGATTAATTAATTTTAAGCTAATTTAAGATAGCAATTTAAGATTAGTTTAAGTTAAAGTCGCTTTCGTATAATTTTGATATTTTTAATTAAATTAATTTAAGTATATTTTTTGTGCTGAATTTTCTTTCATCTCCCTACCCCTCCTTCTAATATTCCCAAGGTATATCAGCTTGATAAGGTGGGCGACGTCAAGCTAATTTCGATGAAAGCCATTTTTTAGAGTTTGTATTATGCAGTGCCATATGCATCACCGGGTGTGGATAAGGGTTTGAAGAATAATTTAAACAAGACGTTTTTTTATATTTGTCTGTTTTTTTTGTCGTTTACATTTAAAGTTTATCAAATAGAGGTCCGTTATATCGAGGTTTTACTGTATTAACCCTTACTGGTCCAATGTCGAATCTCATTCGACATCGATTTTTTCCTCTTAGGTCCCATGTCGGATGTTATCCGACATTTTTTTTCATCATTAGTATTATTTATTTAAATTCCAAGCTTTCATTTTTGTCACTCGTATTTATTACAACAGTATGTGGAGCAGAGGACAAAATATTTTTTTCCAATTGGAATGTAACTGTCTACCTAGATTTTTTTTTTAAATTTTTGAACCGAAAAATATGACTGATGAATGAAAACATTAATTATATCGGCTGTTATAAACAATGCACGAGTCTAATACAATCCTTTATAGGTTGAGTATGTTAAATTACATATTCCTCCCGTCCAAAGATACATTCCGTGTCCATTTTGTTTTAAAAAAAACCGGTTTGTATGTAATGTTTTGAAATAAATAAAATAAATGCATATTATTTTTTAACATCTCATTAAAGATGAAGAAGAATATGGAAGACTGGGCATTTACGGGGCTGACGACCGTCATAGGCTGGTTTAAGTGATCACTTTACACCCGTGTAACATTCACCAATTCTACCCATTATTGACAAGCACACTACTCAAATTCTTGGAAGTTCTATATATATGAACCAATTTTGAAACATTGTTCTTGAATGACTAAACTTCACAAGAGACATCTATTGGTGAGATGTAAAGAAGCTTTTTACTAAGCAGAAACCCTTATATTAGTATGTGAGGTCCGAATCCTGGATTATAATCACACATGAGAAACGCCAGAAAATACCATTTTCATTTTTATTATTTAAGCTTATAATTTGACCAAATAATTTATTTACAACATTTTGAGTGTGTCCAAATACTTTTTCACAAAATCTGGATTATCTCCAATTACAGAAGTTATTTTTTTTCTAAATTGGTTCATATATATAGAACTTCCAAGAATTTTAGTAATGTGGTTGTCAATAATGGGTAGAAATAGTGAATGTTACACGTGTGTAAAGTGATCACTTAAACAAGCCGTTGACGGTCGTCAGCCCCGTAAATGCCCAGACTTCCATATTCTTCTTCATCTTTGATAAAATGTCAAAAAATTATATGAAAATAACTCCTGTAATTGGAGATAATCCAGATTTTGTGAAGTATTTGAAGACACTCAAAATGTTGTAAAAATAAATGCAGTTTGTCGACCACTGGTATGGTGCAGTGTGTCTCGAAGATTGCACTTCCTGGGACGGAGGAAGTGGGCGCAGATGATGAGGCTGCGACCTTGGAGACACATCGACACCAATCAATGTACGTCTCGGCTAATAATGCCGACCGATAATCACCTATCGCCCACACGACAACCACTGCATTGCTCTTGTACGTGCATTGGCGAGAAGGGATCATTAATGTTTTCTTCTTTTTAATGGCTTTTCACCCATTTAGGGTGTTATAGCCAGTGTCGAGTTATTTTTTATTAACACTTTTTACATTTAACTTTCAAGTTTTAGCATTCCTGTTAGAGGGGTTAGTTTTATTAGTAATATTAGTTTGTTTAGTGGGTTATCATACACCTTTTCGTCCGCCTCCGCGGTGTAATGGTCAGCATGTTTAGCTACCGTGCTGGAGGTCCCGGGTCGATTCCCAGGGGGGGAGGTGAAAATAAATATTAGCGATTCAACACTGTAATATTTATTTAATATTGCCCTGGACTGGTTCCTGAAGCGCAAGAGTGATCACCTTGCCTTCATGTGAGTAATGATCAAGATAACACTGCGTCAATTTGATTCAGTGCCCTATGCACCATCAGGTGCGGATAAGGGTTATAAATATAAATAATCATACACCTTTACAAATTTATACAATTAATTTTAAGATAAGTATTTACAAATTATTTTATATGCAAGTTTGTTAGTTAAATTATAAGCTTAATAATAAAAATGAAAATGGTATTTTCTGGCGTTTCTCATGTGTGTCATTATAATCCAGGATTCGGATCTCACATACTAATATAAGAGTTTCTGCTTAGTAAAAAGCTTCTTTACATCTCACCAATAGATGTCTCTAGTGAAGTTCTAGTGATTCATGAACAAGGTTTCTAAATTGGTTCATATATATAGAACTTCCAAGAATTTGAGTAGTGTGGTTGTCAATAATGGGTAGAATTGGTGAATGTTACACGTGTGTAAAGTGATCACTTAAACCAGCCTATGACGGTCGTAAGCCCCGTAAATGCCCAGACTTCCATATTCTTCTTCATCTTTGATGAGATATCAAAAAAAAAAAAAAAGTTTGTTAGTGATTATTCATTATTGTTAGGGATCATTCTCAGGATGTGTTATTTATTATTGGCTAATAAATTAATAAATTTGTCCGCCTCCGTAGTGTAATGCTCAGCACGCTCGGCTACCGTTCTGGAGGTCCCGGGTTCGATTCCCAGGGTCAAATAAATATAAGTGATTTTTTCACTCTAATATTCATTCAATATTTATTACCCTGGACTGGTACCTGAAGCGGAGGGCTGATCACCTTTCCTTCATGTGTAAACGATCAAGATAACACTGCGTTTTTAAGACGCGGTGTCCTATGCACCATTGGGGTGCGGATAAGGGTTTTATTATATTATTATTATAAAATCACCAATATTTATTTTCATAACCCCCCTCCTGGGAATCGAACCCGGGACCTCCAGCATGGTAGCTAAACATGCTAACCATTACACAAGACGCGGTGCCCTATGCACCATTGGGGTGCTGATAAGGGTTTTAATAAATAATAAATAAAGTAATATGAAAAATCACAAGACTATCGGTAGCATTCGATAGCTTTAGATAAAAAAAAAATTTGTGACATTCGTTTGAAAATGCCATAACTAGGCGAAACGATTTTTACATAATTTTTTTTACAATAAAATACAACATAGACATCAACAAATAGAGCAGCCAATAATTAAGCAATGGTAAATAAATCACCAATATTAAAATAATTCCATCATTTCTGTGACGTCATTTATTACCAACATACGAAAATAGCGTTTTTACGAAGGCGAATTTTGAAAAAGAAAATAATGAATGAAAATATTGATTATATCGACTGTTATAAACACTTCACGAGTGTAATACAATCCTTTATAGGTTGAGTATGTTAAATTAGATATTCCTCCTGAGTGATAATACCCTGTTTGCAAAAAAGGAGCTACTCATACATAAGTTATGCAAATTATTATTCTTATCATGAGAACATTGCAACAGTTGTCCGTTCATACTAGTGATGTAAATGAATTGTCGGACTGGGTATTACCAATAGATAGTGCATCAAAGAAACCGTATTTTGTGAGTCACTTTATCCATACGGATTAATTCGTTTACCATAGAGTACTCTCAGTCTAAATATTTTCAAACATATGGTTTAACATAAATCGCTAACTCCTTTCAACAACGTCATATATCAAAAGTTGTCAATTTTCAGTTGTGCATGTTTTCGGAATGCCCAGAAAATGTATTATATCCCAGCAAAAGCGGCAAATTTTTAACTTAATATTTACCCGCTACAGGGCAGAAAGTGTTGTTTTTGCATTATGAAGAAAAGGTATTGTTTAATTATTTTTTCAAATATACTTAATATTTTTCAAACGAAGAAAAAAACTTCAGGTTTTACCTAAAAAGATCTGTTGCACAGTGAAAAGTTCAGTTAGTGGCTTGATATTCATTTTTAATACATTGTGTTATATTTTTAAACTTTAAAAACGTTCTCCTGAAAAATCAAGTTTTTTATTAATGACGTTCTTGAAAGGAGTGAGCGATATATCAAAAGTTGTCAATTTTCAGATGTGCATGTTTTTAGAATTGCCAGTTGTGAAATGTATTATATCCCAGAAAAAGCGGCATATTTTTAACTTAATATATACCCGCTACAGGGCAGAAAGTGTTGTTTTTGCATTTTGAAGAAAAGGTATTGTTTAATTATTTTTTTAAATATACTTAATTTTTTTCAATTGAAGAAAAAAAAATCAGGTTTTACCTAAAAAGATCTGTTGCACAGTAAAAAGTTCAGTAAGTGGCTTGATATTCATTTTTAATACATTGCGTTATATTTTTAAACTTTAAAAACGTTCTCCTGAAAAATCAAGTATTTTGGTTTATGACGTTCTTGAAAGGAGTGAGCGATATGTATAATATTCCCGATGAGTAATCTCTATTTCTCATTTTGGGACATGGGATTAAGGTTAACAAGACTGGAACACAAATCATAAATTTACAAAAAAGATTTTTTTTTTAAATAATAAAAACTAATACATGGCAAAATATAAAAACAATAAACAGGTATAAGAAATAGGCATAAGAAGCATATTTAAAAGAAATAATTGAGAAAAACACAAGGTAAGAAGCATATTTAACATAAACAAATGAGAAAATATAAAAAACATAAGGTAAAAACAAAATAAGAAAATATGACTAATCATTACATATCGTACAGGAGAAAGTGACCAACTAACAAAACGTAAAATGTTCAGGAGGGCCATTTGAGTCACTTTTACTTGGCAAGAAAATAAACATCAATGCAGTTAGTCATTTTTACCAAGTCGATATATTATACTTACAAGTTAAAAATCCTTTGGGATGTTTTTCAGGGCAATATTAAGCTAGTATATCAAATAGTCAATGATCACGTTTTTGTAAAAAATGCACTTGGTCACTTTCTCCCGTATGACTACGACATATTCATTCATTCAAAACCTTATCCGCACCCCAATGGTGCACAGGGCACTGAATTATATAAAAACAGTGTTATCTTGATCGTAAACACACGAAGGAAAGGTGATCAGCCCTCCGCTTTAGGTACCAGTCCAGGGTAGTTGAATAAATATTAGAGTGAAAAAAAATCCATAAAGTATTTTTCCAGGTCATTTATTTTAGATCCGCGAATATAAATTCTATATTCTAACTATGGGTTATATTACTTAAAGCAATATCGTTCCGATGTAATGCCCCTCGCATTATCTGGGTGTGAATGTGATCGAAAGAATGAAGAAGAAGAACGCGTTGAATTAATTACTGCAATAGAGTCACGACCATCGCGCAACTGGTAACATATTGCGTGTGTTACTAGACTATGGTTGCACCAAGGCCACTTGCTCATTACTGATTCCTAACGTTATCACTGTATGCCTTGAGAATAATCATACGGTAACCAGTAATTACATCATATAACCTACGTCACGAGTGACACATTCGGCTACTGCCCAGCAGGACGCACGACAATGTCTCCTAGGGATGGAAAGATTGATAAAGACACAGAAAGGAGTGCGAATGGTGCACTGAAATCAGTCGTACAACATTTTGAGTGTGTCCAAATACTTGTTCACAAAATCTGGATTATCTCCAATTACACGAGAAATTTTCATATTATTTTTTGACATCTCATCAAAGATGAAGAAGAATTTGGAGGTCTGGGCATTTACGGGACTGATCACTTTAAACACGCGTAACATGAGAATGGTATTTTCTGGCGTTTCTCATGTGTGTGATTATAATCCAGGATTCGGACCACACATACTAATATAAGAGTTTCTGCTTAGTAAAAAGCTTCTTTACATCTCACCATTAGATGTCTCTTGTGATGTTCTAGTCATTCAAGAATAATGTTTCAAAATTGGTTCATATATATAGAACTTCCAAGAATTTGAGTAGTGTGGTTGTCAATAATGGGTAGAATTGGTGAATGTTACACGTGTGTAAAGTGATCACTCAAACTAGCCTATGACGGTCGTTAGCCCCGTAAATACCCAGAATTCCATATTCTTCTTGATCTTTGATGAGATGTTAAAAAATAATATGAAATCAGTCATAGCAAATTTGTGACGAGTTTATTTATTTATTTATTTTTCAAAACATATTTCATACATGAGTCATATATCGCTCACTCCTTTCAAGAACGTCATAAATCAAAAATCGTTAATTTTCAGTTGTGCATGTTTTCGGAATGCCCAGAAAATGTACTACATCCCAGCAAAACAGGCATATTTTTAACTTAATATTTACCCGCTATAGGTCAGAAAGTATTGTTTTTGCATTTTGTAGAAAAGGTATTGTTCAATTATTTTTTTAAGAAGAATATAGGTATGTCTGAGTATTTACAGGGTTTATGACCTGCCATAGGATATTTAAGTGATCACTTATCACATGTGTAACACTCACCATTCTTCCCATGATCGACATTGAAATTTTTATCGGATTTGGTGGTGTCTTATTTGGAAAATGTGTCGG